>NW_027066194.1:332500-384171 GCF_032884065.1 Artemia franciscana
GTATTTTGGACATGTTTTCATTCCTTCCACCAAGTTTCATCCTGATCTCTCTGCTTTAATAGTTTTCCAAGATTTCCGGCCCCCCCCCCCTTAATGACACTGGTTACAGCCGGGACTTAAAATAAAAGATGTGAGTTTCAAGATCCTTCTAAATATAAAATTTCATTAAGATACGATCACTCTTTCGTAAGTCAAACAAACCTCATTTTTTTTAATTTTTGAGAATTAGCCCTCCCCCCAACTCCCCCAAAGAGAGCTGATCCGTTCCCGTTCCGGTTGTATCAATCTCGTATCTGGGACATGGGCTTATTTTCCCACCAAGTCTCATCCCGATCCCTCTCTTCTAAGCGTTTTCTAAGATTTTAGGTTCCACCCCCCCCCCCCCTCCCGCAGAAGGGGCCCGAGGGGAAGCAGCCTTCCCCTTCCCCTTCCCGAGGGGAAGGGGCCTTGTGGCAAGATCTTTTCTTGGAAGAATATGTCATGGGGGAATAAAAATTCAATGAAGGGGGGCGCAGGATTTTCTAGCACACAATCAGATTCAGAATATGAGATTACCCTACTGTAGAGGTTTCAAGCTCTACAAAAATGTTCTGCATATTATGAAGCATGAATTATTCTCTTAACACTTTTCCTTTTCAATCAAAACAGCCCCATTTGAAGGTTAGCCAAATATCTTCATTTATGATTCTAAATAAGTTTTAGATTGCCTGGTATAATTTCTTCCATGTCCTCTAGAGGGGAAAAAATTCTGACAAAAGAAAATTTGAAGATAAAAAAAAAGATAATTTAAAAATACTGCTCATTTATTTTTTACTTGTCGAGAGCATCAAATCTAGTTTTACCAATACAAGTCCTTTCACTTTAAATCAAAACTGTTCTTATTCCTATTTAAATACTCCATAGAAAACAAACAACACAGAAACTCAAATTAAAAAAAAATTCATAATCATTCCACTTTGACTGCCTCATCCAGAATGTGTGAATCAACATGATTGATCACAGCAATATATGAAGATATTTCAAGGCATTGAATGAAAAAGGCAAGAATTCGAACGCAAAACGTCTTCATACATAAAGCATGTCTAACCTGTTTATTTGTATCAATAAAATATTGAAAGCGTGCTTCCACATTAGGGAATACCATTCAAGGCGAGTCTGTGAACTTTTCCTGCGCAGTCAAATTCCAGTAGGGTGCTTGGGAGCTTTCAAAGAGTAAGCTAACTGTAAGATTTCTAAATGACAATTCTCGCATCTACCTAAAGGCACTTTGAGGCCCTTTAAATGAACTTGTCTGATTCAGATGAATTTGTAGCAATGGGAATAGCGGATGGAAACAACCAGGGTCGCATCCAGGATTTTTCGGAGGGAGAAGCGGGTGTTAATGAAGGATCTTTTTTGGGGTGGGTGGGAGATTTATAAACAGCTTTTCAGCTAAAACAGTATATATATATATATATATATATATATATATATATATATATATATATATATATATATAAATGAATATATATATATATATATATATATATATATATATATATATATATATATATATATATATATATATATATATATATATATATATATATTATATATATAGGAATTTTCTCGATCTGTGTCTACTACCTTGTATTTTGTTTGCCATTAGCCATTGGTATCACATTGAGCGTCGCTGAGTCTTTCTTTTCTCCTAAATAACATCTTGCGGTCATATCCAATTTCTAATATTTCTATAGACGTTGTTCTTCTTTTTTTGACGATGCGCTTCTTTCATAATACGGTGGGGGGTTATTGCACCTGAAAAAGCATATAATTTATGATAAGTAAACAGTCACATTTTACTACCGTACGGCGATCAGGAAATCAGTTTTTTTTTTTTTTTTTTTTTTTTTTTTAATAGATGAAAGACGATTCCGAGAAGGTAGGCAGGAGACATGGGCATTCAATCCCAAAATCTTAAATTTTCTTTTTTCACTAAGTGTTTCGCGACTTCACGAAAGACTATTGAGAGGATTATCCGGGGCATACAATTGAATATTACCCTAATTAGTGGTAAAATAAAAACTCCTAGAAACTGTTCTACCGTCTTTAATAATTATGCTACCGTTGTACGTGACACTGCTTTATTGACTCAAGCTTTCTTAAAATTAATTTTTCAAACGTATTCTAGCCCCTTGAACTCGCATAATTCATTTTACCAACATTTTCATCTAAGATGCTTACATTATCATCAAGTCTAGGGGACTTTTAATTCCGTGCTCTCACATTGCCTTTGCTGTGCTCCTTAGGACAAAGTGCACCAGAATCATACGTGCTAATGGTGATAGAACGCAACCCCATTGAACTCGATTAAATATGAAACCAGCTTCTAACCTCATATTCTACCTTATCCGCAGCAGTGTTATCAAACAGTTCGTGGTAGCAGACTGTAGTAAGGAGGAACCCGACCGAATAGTAACCAAACTGTAAAAAAATGGAATTTTGATACCAATACCTACATCACCTGAATCGGACTTTTATGCTGATTTTAAATATACATGTTTCATTAAGTTAAATCCTACCCATCAAAAGTTAAGAGTCTGAGAAAAGTTGTCTTATTTTTGAAAAACAAGTAAAAACGCCCTAAAAATCATAGAATCTTAATGGAAAGCACACAATCAGATTCAGAATATATGATTACCCTACTGTAGAAGTTTCAAGCTCCTATCTGCAAATATGTGGAATCTTGTTGTAGTTTTTTTGCCTGAAAAATCACAGTATTTATTTGTTGTTGTTTTTATTTTGTTTTTCAGGGGTGATCCTGTCGACGCAATGGTCAAAGTATGTTGCAACAGAGCTCATTCTAACAGTTTTAAAAGTTCTAGTGCCCTTTTTGAGTGAACACAAAAAATTGAAGGGCAACTAGGTCCCCTCCCACGCTCATTTCATCGGGGGAACAATGAGCGCCCCTCACGCCCCTCTCTTTAAGCAAACACTCTTTACGCTTAAGTTAGAATCTTTCTCACGACTCCAATTTAGAAAAAAAAAACTTTAGCGTAAAGAGCGGGGTGTTGAGGAAGGGAAAGTCCCTTTAATATACTGAATATTTTCTGTTCGTTTTAAGTTTTAATGTCGCTCCTTATTTTCAGTTAAAAATAAAACTTGTTTTTCTTACTCAATTCTTGTACAAGGACAAGACCTTCGCTGAAGCTCTTCTATCAACAGAATCGAAAGCTTGCTCATCATCTATAAAACTAAGGACTAAATGTGTTTGATCACTCAGACACTTCTCATTTATTAACCTGAAATGGAAAATTTGGCCAAGACATCCTCAACACTTTCTAAGACCAGACTGTTTTTCTGTCATAAACTTGTCTACACCATCTCTCAGTTCAAAAATCAACATGTTTACTAAGTAATTTGCGGCCTACAAAGACCAGGTTAATGCCTAGATAGATACCACAGTCAGTCACTTATCACCTATACAGGGGCTTAATTAAGCTTCTTTTTTTTAAATCGTTATATACTTCCCCTTTTCCGTAAATCATATTCACAATCTTCAGTAATTTATTTATAACCACTATGTTTAAGATATGTTTAAGAAATTCATCTTCTATTGTCTAATCATGGAGGCTAATCATGGAGGCTCTGCAAAGGATGCAGAAACTCCTTACTTTCATTTAAAAGTGTTTTTTTTTTGTTTAATTTCTGGACGTTTTTGAATTAACGCATGTTTTGATCTTGGCTCTCCGCACAAAAATAATTAAAAAGAAATTTGCATATTAATTAATTGCAATTAATCGGAAGATTTTGAGAAAAATGAGCGAGGGAGGAGGCGTAGTTGCCCTCCAAATTTTTGATTACTTAAAAAAGCGACTAGAACTTTCAATTTTTTTCAAATGTTTTCATTGGTAAGAAATATACGTAACTTACGAATTAACTTACGTAACGAAACTCTATATTCCTATGTTTTTATTGCGTATATGAGGGGGTTCAACCCTCGTCGATACCTCGCTCTTTACACTAAAGCTTAAATTTTGTCCCAATTCCTTAAGAATGACCTCTGAATCACAAAGGCCGTAGAATAAATAGTTCAAATTACTAAAAATACTTTAGCGTAAAGAGTGAGGTATTTTAGGTTTTAATGCTGCTCCTTACTTTCAGTAGAAAATTTTTTTCAAATTTATTTTTTTCAAATAATGCTAGGAAATCATGCGCCCTTGATTGAAATTATCTTTCCCCATGAGAAGTTTCTCCATGGAAGTATCCTCCCACGTAACCCCCCTCCCCTCAACTCTCCCCCTAAACCAAAAAATCCCCCTGAAAACGTCTGTACACTTCCCAGTAACCATTACTATATGTAAACACAGGTCAAAGTCTGTAGCTTGCAGCCCCTCCCACGGGGACGTAACCCCCCCCCCTCAACTCTCCCCCTAAACCAAAAAAATCCGCCTGAAAACGTATGTACACTTCCCAGTAACCATTACTATATGTAAACACAGGTCAAAGTTTGTAACTTGCAGCCCCTCCCACGGGAACTGCGGGGGAGTAAGTCGTCCCTAAAGACACAGTTATTAGGTTTTTCAACTATGGTGAAAAAATGGCTATCTCATAATGTTAATCTGGTGACTTTGGGGAAAAAATAAGCGTGGGAGGGGGCCTAGGGGCCCTCCAATTTTTTTTGTGACTTAAAAAGGGCACTAGAACTTTTTATTTCCGTTAGAATGAGCCCTCTCACGACATTCTAGGACCACTGAATCAATACGATCACCCCTGGGAAAAAAACTAAAACAAAAAAACAAACAAAACAAATCCGTGATCTGTGTTCTGGCAAAAAATGCGAAATTCCACATTTTTGTAGATAGGAGCTTGAAACTTCTACAATCAGGTTCTCTAATACGCCGAATTTGATGGTGTGATTGTGTGACTTTTAGGGGGTTTTCCCTCCTATTTTCGAAAATAATACAAATTTTCTCAGGCTCGTAACTTTTAATGGATAAGACTAAACTTGACGAAACTTATATATTTAAAATCAACATTAAAATGCGATTCTTTTAATGTAACTAATGGTATCAAAATTTCATTTTTTTTTTGTTTTTTTGTTTCGGTTACTATTGAGCCGGGTCACTCCTTACTACAGTTCGTTACCACGAACTGTTTGATGACCGTAAATTCTTCTGTTTTTACCGGGCAAACCCTAGTAACAAGAGAAGGATGCCATTGAAGTGGTAAGACATCTGGAAAACTTTGCTAGAAGTAACACGCGGTAACAATAGATAGCGCTGTCTGTCAAACTAATAAAGAGGAACTACTTACCGATACAAGCATCAACAATACGTTTCGTTAATCCCTGAGTAATGTCATGCATACATCTTTTTCAACCACCAATTCCTGTGGACCAATACCACCAATAAGATTGTATGACTTTTAGGGGGTGTTTCCCCCTATTTTCTAAAATGAGGCAAATTTTCGCAGGCTCGTAACTTTTGATAGGTATACCTGATCTTGATGAAACTTATATGTTTAAAATCAGCATTAAAATCCAATTCTTTTGATGTAACTATTGGTATCAAAATTCCATTTTTTTAGTTTCGGTTACTATTGAGCCAGGTCGCTCCTTATTACACTTCGTTATCACTAACTGTATGATAAAAATACACAAATATAGAAGTTCGATACGTAAGTTAATTCGTAAGGTACGTATATTTATTACTAACAAAAACGTTCGTACAAAAACAAAAAATCTAGTTGTATTTTAAAGTAGCCAAAATTTGGAGGGCAAGTAGGAGGGCAACTCTGATCGTCCGATCAAAACTATGAGAAAGCCATCTAGCCAAAATAAAGATGCAAATTTCGTTTGAATGATTCATGTGCGGTGATCAAAACATACATTAATTCAATAACGTTCAGAAAATAAATAAAAAAACAACTTTTTTTAAAAAATAAAAGTAAGGAGCGACATTCAAAATTAAAACGAAGAGAAATTATTCCGTATATGAAATATTGAAGTATATGTATAAGTGTAATAGTGATATATGACGTATATGAATATTGTCCCCTCCTCAACGCCTCGCTCTTTACGCTAAAGTATTTTTTTATTGTTTTAAAAAGTAGAGCTGTGACAAATAGTCAAACTTTAGCGTAAAGAGCGAGGCGTTGCAAAGGGGAAAACCCCTTTCATAAACGGAAAAATTTCTGTTCGTTTTAAGTTTTAATGTCGCTCTTTACTTGCAATTAAAATTTTTTATTTTTCCATTGTTTTTATTTTGTTTTTTTTTTTTAAATAGATAAAAGTCGATTCTGAGAAAGTCAGCAGGAGACGTGATCATTCGATCCCAAAATCTTACTTTTTTTTACGAAGTGTTTCGTGACTTCACAAAAGACTCAAAACAAAACTTGAAAAATACACCTAAAAGACAAAGCGTGTAACAGAAATCTAAGGAGGTTGTTAGGTGTGAAGACTTTTTGAATTTGGACTCTGTACAAATACTAGAACTATTTTTGCTTGGGAGGTTATTTTTTTGGTGAGGGACAAAAATCTTTTATCATCAAAAATGTGAAACTGATATTTAATCTCTAGATTTCTGAGAATATTTCTGACCCACTCTGTTATTATGAAAATATAGAGTGAAATTAAACCCCAAAATGAACAGAACTCGTTCCGAATAGGAGGGGGACTTCCCTTTCCTCGTCTCCACCACCGTCTCATGGTTTTAGTAACTTCAGATGATTCTCATTTGATCAGAAATTGAGAGTTCTAGTCCTTTTTATAGGTCAAAAGTGGTTTGAAACCAGCAAGCTGTGGATGAGGGAAGGGGCATTTTTGGACAATGACAGGGTGGAGGAATAAAACATAAAAAAGGAGAAATAAGTCTGGCTGTAATAGTTTGAGACGTCCGATTTCGTACGTTTTTGTGGCAAAAAACAGAGCTTTTTAGTGAATCATCTGACAGGATTTTATATAATGACTTTAAAAAACAAACAATTCCAACAAGGTTGAACATGTAAAGATTCTACCTTGTGTTTTACCCAATAATGTTTCCTCATATTTGTACAATGTTGAAAAACTGAGTACGGTGATTCATATTCGTAGAATGTTGAAAAACTGAGTACGGTGGTTCATATTTGTTGAATGTTGAAAAACTCAGTACGGTGGTTCAGTTTCACGAAGTTTAGTTGCACGGGGGTTCACTTACACGGGGGTTCGGTTCCACGGTGGTTCAGTTATGGGGGTTCAGTTGCTGGGGGTTGAGTTCCACGGTATTTAAGTTGCACGCATACCGTTTCAAACAGTTCGTGGTAACGAAATGAAGTAAGGAGCGACGAGGCTCAATAGTAAAAAAAAACTCTAAAAAACGAAAGTTTGATACTAAAAGATACATTAAAAGAATCGAATTTTTATGCTGATTTTAAATATATAAGTTTCATCAAGTTTAGTTTCACCCATCAAAAGTTATGAGCTTGAGAAAATTTGCCTTATTTTGGGAAGGGGGAAACAACCACTAAAAGTCATAGAATCTTAACAAAAATCACACCATCGCATTCTGCGTATCAGAGAACCATATATTAAAAGTTTCAAGCTCCTATCTAGAAAAATGTGGAACTTCGTATTTTTTGCCAGAAGACCGATCACAGGTGCGTGTTTATTTGTTGTTTTTTTTTTTTTTTTTTTTTTCAGCGGTCATCGTATCGACCAACTGGTCCTAGAATGTCACAAGAGGGCTCATTTTTGGAAATGAAAAGTTCTAGTGCCCTTTTTAAGTGATCAAAAAATTGGAGGGCACCTAGGCCCCCTCCCACGCTCATTTTTTCCCAAAGTCAACGGATCAAAATTTTGAGCTAGCCACTTTGTTCAGCATAGTCGAAAATCATAATAACTATGTCCTTAGGGATGACTTACTCCCCCACAGCCTTCGGGGGAGGGGCTGCAAGTTACAAACTGTGACAAGCGTTTACATATAGTAATGGTTATTTGGAAGTGTACAGACGTTTTCAGAAGTTTTTTTTTGGTTTGGGGGGATAGAGGGGAAGGGGCCTTGTGGGAAGATCTTTTCTAGGAAGAATATGTCATGGGGGAAAACAAATTCAATGAAGGGGGGCGCAGGATTTTCTAGCATTATTATAAAAATAACAATGAAAAAATAAATATGAAAGTTTTTTCAACTGGAAGTAAGGAGTAGTATTAAAATTTAAAACAAACAGAGATTATTACGCAAACGAGGGGTTCTTCTCCTCTTAAATATCTCGCTCTTTACGCTAAGTATTTTTAGTAATTTTAACTATTTATTTTACTGCCTTTCTGATTCAGGGGCCATTCTTAAAGAATTGGGACAAAATTTGAGCTTTAGTGTAAAGAGCGAGGTATTAACGAGAGGACAAACCCCCTCATATACATAATAAAAATAGACGAATATAGAAGTTCGTTACGCAAGTTAATTCTTAAGTTAAGTACATTTTTTACTACTAAAAATGTTTGATAAGAATTTAAAGTTCTAGTTGTCTTTTTAAGAAACCAAAAAATTGGATGGCAACTAGGCCTCCTCCCCCACCCTTTTTTCTCAAAATCGTCTGATCAAAACAAAGAGAAAGCCATTTAGCCAAAAAAAAAGAATTAATATCCAAATTTCATTTTAATAGTTTTTGAGCCGAGAGCCAAAATCAAACATGCATTAATTCAAAAACTTTCAGAAATTAAATAAGAAAAACTAGTTTTTTAACTGAAAGTAAGGAGCGACATTAAAACTTAAAACGAACAGAAATTATTCCGAATACGAAAGGGGCTATCCCCTTCTCAACGCCCTGCTTTTTACGCTTAAGTTTTTTACTGTTTAGTACAGTAGAATTGAGAGAAAGATTCAAACTTTAGCGTAAAGAGCTGGGCGTTGAGAAGGGAACAGCCCCTTTCGTACTCGGAATAATTTCTGTTCGTTTTAAGTTTTAATGTCGCTCCTTATTTTCAGTTTAAAAGAAAAGTAGTTTTTTTTTATTTAATATCTCACTGAGACGAAGTTAATTATCTCTGAACACAGACAGACTCCAGTTTTACTTGGATCAAGAACTTGAGTGGTGTTGCTATAACGCGCAAGTACCTTAAATAAACATAATTTAAATAATTTGATCATAATAATTAATAATAATTAAATAATTTTAATGATAAATTAATAACAGTCAAAAAGAAACTATTCATTATATAATAAAATTACAATAATTCCTTTAATACAAGTGAACTTTGTCAAAATTTTGACTGAAAATTTTGTAAAAGAGGGAGGGCGAGGCGATAATAAAGATTTTAGTGCGATAGCTTAGTAGGCTGACAGAAGAAAAATTGTTAATTCTTAATTTTTTCTGTTTCCATGGTATTTAATTTATCATCCTGTTCATATAAGAATTGTTCATAAAAAAAATTCACTGCAAGTAAAGAAGTTTTGGAAGCACTAAATAAGCATAGTCCAACGATTTAAGTGGGAACCTGAGTTGATTTGGCAATTCATCTTGAGGGAAATTTAAATACTTTCTAAAGACCCTTTTTTTTCACGATAAATTTATAAAATTAAAAGTACTGGAAAGTTTAACACGAAACCAAATACAAATAAAGCAATCCAAAGAATACACAGGCATAATTCAACATATTTAGCGTTCCCGCGTTTGATGCTCCATTTTTACGATAATAACAGGAATTTCCCTATCAAACGTAACCTAACTTTTTTGTGTCCAAATATATACCCCATTTTAGGCTATATATTTCCAACCAGATTCAACGTAACAGAGAGTCCTTCTGTAAAGGTTTCAAGCTCCTACCTGTTGATTTTCGTATTTTCTGCCAGAACAATGATAACAGATGCGTTGTTAGTTTTTTTTTTTTTTGGCTTTTTCTTCAGTGGTTATCTTATCGACCCAGCAGCCCTAAAATATCGAGAGAGGGCTCATTTGACCAGAAATTAAAGGTTCTAGTCGTGTTTTTTATGTGACCAAAAATATTAGATGGCAATTCAGCAATTTAGTATGTGTTCTGGCCTGGCCAGTCCCCTTTCTATAATTCTTTGTTGTAGTTTCCATGATTTGTTATACTAAAGTATTAAATTTTCATCATATTTTAGGATATTTGATTAGGATAAATCTAATTACATTTCTGGAGTGTTGTCATGCTAAAACGTAGGTACCAAATTTTGAGATAGCTATTTTGTTCAGCATAGTTGAAAGGCAGGATAACTATGACTTTAGAGATAACACAAAACCCCACAACCCCTGGGGAAGGGTCTAAGCTATAAGATTTCCCTATTGTTTACACATAGTATTTGTTATTGGTAAGTATGCATACATTTTTCGAGTAAGGGGCAAATTTTCTGCAGGGGATTTTTCCACAAGGAGAATTTTCCATAGGGAGGAAAGTTTCACGGAAGTGAATTTTAAACAGGGGGAATTTGCCAGAATTCCTATGCCAAATTCTTCTTATGTCTGGCTTTTTCTTTGTCGACTCAGTTTTACGCAGAGATGTTAAGGGTAATTGTTCGGGGTAAACTTTCACCAGGATTGAATTGTCTAAAGAATATATCCCTGGGGAGGAAATTTCCGTGAAGGTGGAGCCAGATTTCCAGTCATTATTTCAAAAAACTATTGGAAATTAAATGAGAAAGCAAGTTTTTTCAACTGAAAGTACGGAGCAACATTAAAATTCACAGCGAACAAAAATTACTATGGATATTAAGGGGTAGGCCCCTCCACAACACCTCGCTCTTTATGCCATAGTTTGAAATTTGTCCCCATTCTCTAGGAACAACTCCTGGAACAAAGTGTTCGTTTAATTAGAACAGTAAGAAACTTTTTTGAAATTACTTAAAAACTTCAGACTAAAGAGCACTGTAAAAATATTTACAACACGTCCCAAATTAAATGTAAACAAAGAGCGGAATCGAAGAGAAAAATTGGGTCAAAATGGGATATTTCCGAGCCGCGGTTCCCCCTAAGCCACGGCACCCGGAATAACTCTCACAGTTACCCCCCCTCCGCCCACCTGGGAACGGTTCTTGTTGGGGTAAAGTAGAGTGGAAGTGCCTTCAAATGTGTTAATTAGGCAAAAATTTTCTGCATATTATGAAGCATGTGTTATTCTCTTAACACTTTTCCTTTTCAATCAAAACAGCCCCATTTGAAGGTTAGCCAAATATCTTCATTTATGATTCTAAATAAGTTTTAGATTGCCTGGTATAATTTCTTCCATGTCCTCTAGAGGGGAATAAATTCTGACAAAAGAAAATTTAAAGATAACAAAAAAGATAATTTAAAAATACTGCTCATTTATTTTTTACTTGTCGAGAGCATCAAATCTAGTTTTACCAATACAAGTCCTTTCACTTTAAAGCAAAACTGTTCTTATTCCTATTTAAATTCTCCATAGAAAACAAACAACACAGAAACTCAAATTTAAAAAAAATTCATAATCATTCCACTTTGACTGCCTCATCCAAAATGTGTGAATCAACATGATTGATCACAGCTATATATGAAGATATTTCCAGGCATTGAATGAAAAAGGCAAGAATTCGACACAAAACGTCTTCATACATAAAGCATGTCTAACCTGTTTATTTGTATCAATAAAATATTGAAAGCGTGCTTCCACATTAGGGAATACCATTCAAGGCGAGTCTGTGAACTTTTCCTGCGCAGTCAAATTCCAGTAGGGTGCTCGGGAGCTTTCAACGAGTAAGCTAACTGTAAGATTTCTAAATGACAATTCTCGCATCTACCTAAAGGCACTTTGAGGCCCTTTAAATGAACTTGTCTGATTCAGATGAATTTGTAGCAAAGGGAATAGCGGATGGAAACAACCAGGGTCGCATCCAGGATTTTTCGGAGGGGGAAGCGGGTGTTAATGAAGGATCTTTCTTGGGGTGGGTGGGAGATTTATAAACAGCTTTTCAGCTAAAACAGAATATATGTATATATATATATATATATATATATATATATATATATATATATATATATATATATATATATATATATATATATATATATATATCTATATATATATATATATATATATATATATATATATATATATATATATATATATATATATATATATATATATATATATATTATATATATATAGGTATTTTCTCGATCTGTGTCTACTACCTTGTATTTTGTTTGCCATTAGCCATTGGTATCACATTGAGCGTCGCTGAGTCTTTCTTTTCTCCTAAATAACATCTTGCGGTCATATCCAATTTCTAATATTTCTATAGACGTTGTTCTTCTTTTTATGGCACTTGGTATTAACCAAGTGACATATAGCAGTCGCCAATTCTGTCGGTCTGTCGGTCTGTCGATCTGTCCCGGTTTTGCTACTTTAGGCACTTCCAGGTAAGCTAGGACGATGAAATTTGGCAAGCGTATCAGGGACCGCACCAGATTAAATTAGAAATAGTCATTTTCCCGATTTGACCATCTGGAGGGGAGTGGGGGCCCGGTTAATTCGCAAAAAATAGAAAAAATGAAGTATTTTTAACTTATCAGCGGGTATTTGGATCTTAATGAAATTTCATGTTTGGAATGATATTGTGTCTTAGAGCTCTTATTTTAAATCCCGACTGGATCTGATGACATTGGGGGGAGTCGGAGGGGGAAAACCTAAAGTCCCGGATTTGCTACTTTAGGCACTTCCAGGTAAGCTAGGACGATGAAATTTGGCAAGCGTATCAGGGACCGGACCAGATTAAATTAGAAATAGTCGTTTTCCCGATTTGACCATCTGGGGGGGGGGAGTAGGGGCCGGTTAATTCGGAAAAATAGAAAAAATGAAGTATTTTTAACTTATGAGCGGGTGATTGGATCTTAATTAAATTTGATGTTTGGAATGATATTGTGTCTCAGAGCTCTTATTTTAAATCCCGACTGGGTCTGTTGACATTGGGGGGAGTTGGAGGGGGGAAACCTAAAATCTTGGAAAACACTTAGAGTAGAGGGATCGGGATGAAACTTGATGGGAAAAATAAGCGCAAGTCCTAGATACATGATTGACATAATCGGAACTTATTTGTTCTCTTTGGGGTAGTTGGGGGGGGGGGGAGTAAGTCTTAAAAATTAGAAAAATGAGGTATTTTCAACTTGCGAACGGGTGATCGGATCTCAATGAAATTTAATGTTTAGAAGGATATCGTGTCTTAGAGCTCTTATTTTAAATCCCGACCAGATCTTGTGATGGGGGCGGGGAGTTGGGAGGGGGAACCTAAAACTTGGAAAACACTTAGAGTGGAGGGATCGGGATGAAACATGGTGGGAAAATAAACACAAGTCCTAGATAGATGATTGACATAAACAGAACGGATCCGCTCTCTTTTGGGTAGTTGGGGGGGGGGTTAATTCTGAAAAATTAGAAAAAATGAGGTATTTTTAACTTACGAACGGGTGATTGGATCTCCATGAAATTTGATTTTTAGAAGGATATCGTGGCTCAAAGCTCTTATTTTAAATCCTGACCGGATCTGGTGACATTGGGGGAAGTTTGGGGTGGGGAGACCTAAAATGATGGGAAACGCTTAGATTGGAGGGATTGGGATGAAACTTGGTTGGAAAAATAAGCAAAAGTCTTGCATACGTAATTTACATAATTGGAACGGATCCGCTCAATTGCGGGGGGGGGGGGGTAATTCTGAAAAATAAGAAAAATAACGTATTTTTAACTTACGAAGGAGTGATCGGATCTTCATGAAACTTCATATTTAGAAGGACCTCGTAACTCTGATATCTTATTTTAAATCTCAACCGGATCAAACGTAATTGGGGGGGGGGCAGTTGGGGGGACCGGAAATCTTAGAAAAAACTTAAAGCGGTGAGATCAGGATGAAACTGGATGGGAAGAATAGAAACCTGTCTAAGATACGTGACTGACATAACTGGACCGGATCTGCTCTCTTTGGTGGAATTGGGAGGGGGGAGGTAATTTTGAAAATTGAGGTATTTGTAACTTACGAAAGGGTGACCAGATCTTAATGAAATTTGATATTTAGAAGGATCTTGTGCTATAAAGTTTAACTTTAGGTTCTGACCTTCTCACAAGTGCCAAATGAGCTCTTGGCTCTTGGCTCTTCCGACCTCGTACCATATGAGCTCTCGGCTCTTCCGACCTCGTTCAAATGAGCTCTTGGCTCTTCCGACCTCGTACCATATGAGCTCTCGGCTCTTCCGACCTCGTCACAAGTGCCATATGAGCTCTTAGCTCTTGTTTTTTGACGATGCGCTTCTTTCATAATACGGTGGGGGGTTATTGCACCTGAAAAAGCATATAATTTATGATAAGTAAACAGTCACATTTTACTACCGTACGGCGATCAGGAAATCAGTTTGTTTTTTTTTTTTGTTTTTTTTTTTTTTTAATAGATGAAGGACGATTCCGAGAAAGTAGGCAGGAGACATGGGCATTCAATCCCAAAATCTTAAATTTTCTTTTTTCACTAAGTGTTTCGCGACTTCACGAAAGACTATTGAGAGGATTATCCGGGGCATACAATTGAATATTACCCTAATTAGTGGTAAAATAAAAACTCTTAGAAACTGTTCTACCGTCTTTAATAATTATGCTACCGTGGTACGTGACGCTGCTTTATTGACTCAAGCTTTCTTAAAATTAATTTTCCAAACGTATTCTAGCCCCTTGAACTCGCATAATTCATTTTACCAACATTTTCATCTAAGATGCTTACATTATCATCAAGTTTAGGGGACTTTTAATTCCGTGCTCTCACATTGCCTTTGCTGTGCTCCTTAGGACAAAGTGCACCAGAATCATACGTGCTAATGGTGATAGAACGCAACCCCATTGAACTCGATTAAATATGAAACCAGCTTCTAACCTCATATTCTACCTTATCCGCAGCAGTGTTATCAAACAGTTCGTGGTAGCAAACTGTAGTAAGGAGGAACCCGACTGAATCGTAACTGAAACTGTAAAAAATGGAATTTTGATACCAATACATACATCACCTGAATCGGACTTTTATGCTGATTTTAAATATACATGTTTCATCAAGTTAAATCCTACCCATCAAAAGTTAAGAGTCTGAGAAAAGTTGTCTCATTTTTGAAAAACAAGTAAAGACGCCCTAAAAATCATAGAATCTTAATAGAAAGCACACAATCAGATTCAGAATATATGATTACCCTACTGTAGAAGTTTCAAGCTCCTATCTGCAAATATGTGGAATCTTGTTGTTTTTTTTTGCCTGAAAAATCACAGTATTTATTTGTTGTTGTTTTTGTTTTGTTTTTCAGCGGTGATCCTGTCGACGCAATGGTCAAAGAGTGTTGCAACAGAGCTCATTATAACAGATTTAAAAGTTCTAGTGCCCTTTTTGAGTGAACACAAAAAATTGAAGGGCAACTAGGTCCCCTCCCACGCTCAATTCATCGGGGGAATAATGAGCGCCCCTTACGCCCCTCTCTTTAAGCAAACGCTCTTTACGCTGAAGTTAGAATCTTTCTCACGACTCCAATTTAGAAAAAAATAAAAAACTTTAGCGTAAAGAGCGGGGTGTTGAGGAAGGGAAAGTCCCTTTAATATACTGAATATTTTCTGTTCGTTTTAAGTTTTAATGTCGCTCCTTATTTTCAGTTAAAAATAAAACTTGTTTTTCTTACTCAATTCTTGTACAAGGACAAGACCTTCGTTGAAGCTCTTCTATCAACAGAATCGAAAGCTTGCTCATCATCTATAAAACTAAGGACTAAATGTGTTTGATCACTCAGACACTTCTCATTTATTAACCTGAAATGGAAAATTTGGCCAAGACATCCTCAACACTTTCTAAGACCAGACTGTTTTTCTGTCATAAACTTGTCTATACCATCTCTCAGTTCAAAAATCAACATGTTTACTAAGTAATTTGCGGCCTACAAAGACCAGGTTAATGCCTAGATAGATACCACAGTCAGTCACTTATCACCTATACAGGGGCTTAATTAAGCTTCTTTTTTTAAATTGTTAAGTGCTTCCCCTTTTCCGTAAATCATATTCACAATCTTCAGTAATATATTTATAACCACTATGTTTAAGATATGTTTAACTATGTTTAAGAAACTCATCTTCTATTGTCTAATCATGGAGGCTTCATGTAGCATGATGAGGACCACGCTGTTCTTAGTAGGGGAAAACAATTTCTTAGGAGGCAAAGGATGCAGAAACTCCTTACTTTCATTTAAAAGTGTTTTTTTTTTGTTTAATTTCTGGACGTTTTTGAATTAACGCATGTTTTGATCTTGGCTCTCCGCACATAAATAATTAAAAAAAAAAAATTGCATATTAATTAATTGCAATTAATCGGAAGATTTTGAGAAAAATGAGCGAGGGAGGAGGCCTAGTTGCCCTCCAATTTTTTGATTACTTAAAAAAGCAACTAGAACTTTTAATTTTTTTCAAATGTTTTCATTGGTAAGAAATATACGTAACTTACGAATTAACTTACGTAACGAAACTCTATATTCCTATGTTTTTATTGCGTATATGAGGGGGTTCAACCCTCGTCGATACCTCGCTCTTTACACTAAAGCTTACATTTTGTCCCAATTCCTTAAGAATGACCTCTGAATCACAAAGGCCGTAGAATAAATAGTTCAAATTACTAAAAATACTTTAGCGTAAAGAGTGAGGTATTTTAGGTTTTAATGCTGCTCCTTACTTTCGGTAGAAAATTTTTTTTTTATTTATTTTTTCAAATAATGCTAGGAAATCATGCGCCCTTGATTGAAATTCTCTTTCCCCATGAGAAGTTTCTCCATGGAAGTATCCTCCCACGTAAACCCCCCCCCCTCAACTCTCCCCCTAAACCAAAAAATCCCCCTGAAAACGTCTGTACACTTCCCAGTAACCATTACTATATGTAAACACAGGTCAAAGTCTGTAGCTTGCAGCCCCTCCCACGGGGACGTACCCCCCCCCCCCTCAACTCTCCCCATAAACCAAAAAAATCCCCCTGAAAACGTCTGTACACTTCTCAGTAACCATTACTATATGTAAACACAGGTCAAAGTTTGTAACTTGCAGCCCCTCCCACGGGGACTGCGGGAGAGTACGTCGTCCTTAAAGACACAGTTATTAGGTTTTTCAACTATGGTGAAAAATGGCTATCTCATAATGTTGATCTGGTGACTTTGGGGAAAAAATAAGCGTGGGAGGGGGCCTAGGGGCCCTCCAATTTTTTTGGTCATTTAAAAAGGGCACTAGAACTTTTTATTTCCGTTAGAATGAGCCCTCTCACGACTTTCTAGGACCACTGAATCAATACGATCACCCCTGAGAAAAAAACTAAAACAAAAAAACAAACCAAAAAAAACAAATCCGTGATCTGTGTTCTGGCAAAAAATAAGAAATTCCACATTTTTGTAGATAGGAGCTTGAAACTTCTACAATCAGGTTCTCTAATACGCTGAATCTGATGGTGTGATTTTCGTTAAGATTGTGTGACTTTTAGGGGTTTTTCCCTCCTATTTTCTAAAATAATACAAATTTTCTCAGGCTCGTAACTTTTAATGGATAAGACTAAACTTGACGAAACTTATATATTTAAAATCAACATTAAAATGCGAGTCTTTTAATGTAACTAATGGTATCAAAATTTCATTTTTTTTTTTTTTTTCGGTTACTATTGAGCCGGGTCACTCCTTACTACAGTTCGTTACCACGAACTATTTGATGACCGTAAATTCTTCTGTTTTTACCGGGCAAACCCTAGTAACAAGAGAAGGATGCCATTGAACTGTCAAGACATCTGGCAAACTTCGCTAGAAGTAACACGCGGTAACAATAGATAGCGCTGTCTGTCAAACTAATAAAGAGGAACTACTTACCGATACAAGCATCAACAATACGTTTCGTTAATCCCTGAGTAATGTCATGCATACATCTTTTTCAACCACCAATTCCTGTGGACCAATACCACCAATAAGATTGTATGACTTTTAGGGGGTGTTTCCCCCTATTTTCTAAAATGAGGCAAATTTTCTCAGGCTCGTAACTTTTGATTGGTATATCTGATCTTGATGAAACTTATATATTTAAAATCAGCATTAAAATGCGATTCTTTTGATGTAACTATTGGTATCAAAATTCCATTTTTATGGCACTTGGTATTAACCAAGTGACATATAGCAGTCGCCAATTCTGTCGGTCTGTCGGTCTGTCGGTCGGTCGGTCTGTCTGTCGGTCTGTCTGTCGGTCCCGGTTTTGCTACTTTAGGCACTTCCAGGTAAGCTAGGACGATGAAATTTGGTAAGCGTATCAGGGACCGGACCAGATTAAATTAGAAATAGTCGTTGTTCCGATTTGACCATCTAGGGGGGAGTGGGGGCCCGGTTAATTCGCAAAAAATAGAAAAACTGAAGTATTTTTAACTTATGAGCGGGTTATTGGATCTTAATGAAATTTGATGTTTGGAATGATATTGTTTCTCAGAGCTCTTATTTTAAATCCCGATCGGATCTGATGATATTGGGGGGAGTTGGAGGGGGAAAACCTAAAGTCCCGGTTTTGCTACTTTAGGCACTTCCATGTAAGCTAGGACGATGAAATTTGGCAAGCGTATCAGGGACCGGACCAGATTAAATTAGAAATAGTCGTTTTCCCGATTTGACCATCTGGGGGGGGGAGTAGGGGCCGGTTAATTCGGAATAAATAGAAAAAATGAAGTATTATTAACTTACGAGCGGGTGATTGGATCTTAATTAAATTTGATGTTTGGAATGATATTGTGTCTCAGAGCTCTTATTTTAAATCCCGACTGGGTCTGATGACATTGGGGGGAGTTGGAGGGGGGAAACCTAAAATCTTGGAAAACACTTAGAGTAGAGGGATCGGGATGAAACTTGATGGGAAAAATAACCGCAAGTCCCAGATACATGATTGACATAATCGGAACTGATTTGCTCTCTTTAGGGTAGTTGGGGGGGGGTAATTCTTAAAAATTAGAAAAATGAGGTATTTTCAACTTACGAACGGGTGATCGGATCTCAATTAAATTTGATGTTTAGAAGGATATCGTGTCTTAGAGCTCTTATTTTAAATCCCGACCAGATCTGGTGATGGGGGCGGGGAGTTGGGAGGGGGAAACCTAAAACTTGGAAAACACTTAGAGTGGAGGGATCGGGATGAAACATGGTGGGAAAAGTAAACACAAGTCCTAGATAGATGATTGACATAAACGGAACGGATCCGCTCTCTTTTGGGTAGTTGGGGGGGGGGTATTTCTGAAAAAATAAAAAAAAATGAGGTATTTTTAACTTACGAACGGGTGATCGGATCTCAATGAAATTTGATATTTAGAAGGATATCGATGCTCAGAGCTCTTATTTTAAACCCGACCGGATCTTGTGACATTGGGGGGGGGGGAGTTGGGAGGGAGAAACCTAAAAATTGGAAAACACTTAGAGTGGAGGGATCGGGATGAAAAAAAAACACGAGTCCTAGATAAATGATTGACATAACCACAACGGATCCACTCTCTTTGGGGTAGTTGGGGGGGGGTTAATTCTGAAAAATTAGAAAAAATGAGGTATTTTTAACTTACGAACAGGTGATTGGATCTCCATGAAATTTGATTTTTAGAAGGATATCGTGTCTCAAAGCTCTTATTTTAAATCCTGACCGTATCTGGTGACATTGGGGGAAGTTTGGGGTGGGGAGACCTAAAATGATGGGAAACGCTTAGATTGGAGGGATTGGGATGACATTTGGTTGGAAAAATAAGCAGAAGTCTTGCATACGTGATTTGAATAATTAGAACGGATCCGCTCAATTGCGGGGGGGGGGGGGTAATTCTGAAAAATAAGAAAAATGACGTATTTTTAACTTACGAAGGAGTGATCGGATCTTCATGAAACTTCATATTTAGAAGGACCTCGTAACTCCGATATCTTATTTTAAATCTCAACCGGATCAAGGGTAATTGGGGGGGGGGCAGTTGGGGGGACCGGAAATCTTAGAAAATACTTAAAGCGGTGAGATCAGGATGAAACTGGATGGGAAGAATAGAAACCTGTCTAAGATACGTGACTGACATAATTGGACCGGATCTGCTCTCTTTGGTGGAATTGGGGGGGGGGGGGGGGTAGTTTTGAAAATTGAGGTATTTGTAACTTACGAAAGGGTGACCAGATCCTAATGAAATTTGATATTTAGAAGGATCTTGTGCTTTAAAGTTCCAATTTCAAATTCCGACCAGATCCTGTGACATTCGGGGGAGTTGGAGGGGGGAACCGGAATTCTTGGAAAACATGAAAATTGGAGTATTTATATTTTACGAATAGATGATCGGATCGTAATGAAATTTGATTTTTAGAAGGAATTCATGTCTCAGAGCTCTTATTTCAAATCCCGACCAGATCTTTTGACATTGTGGGGATTTGGAGGGGGAAATCTTGGAAAAACACTTGGAGTGTAGGAATCGGGATGAAGCTTGGTGGATAGAATAAACATATGTCCTTGATACGTGATTGACAGAATCGTACTGTATTTGCTCTCTTTGGGGGAGTTTGGGGGAGGGGTTCAGTGATTTGGCGAGTTCGGTGCTTCTGGACGTGCTAGGGCGATGAAAATTGGTAGGCGTGTCAGGGAGCTGCACAATTTGACTTGATAAAGTCGTTTTCCCAGATTCGACCATCTGGGGGGCAAAAGGGAGAGGAAAAATTAGAAAAAATTAGGTATTTATAACTTACGAGTGGGTGATAGGATCTTAATGAATTTTGATATTTAGAAGGACTTCAGAACTCTTAGCTCTTGTGACTCAGAGCTCTTATTTTAAATCTTGACCGGTATTAAGCCTCTTATTTTCCTTTTTAAATCAATCTATTGATTCATAGAATTTTGTTAGAGCTCATACCATATGATCTCTTGGCTCTTAGCTCTTCTCGCCTCGTCACAAGTGCCATATGAGCTCTTAGCTCTTGTTTTAGTTTCGGTTACTATTGAGCCAGGTCGCTCCTTACTACACTTCGTTACCACTAACTGTATGATAA
Organism: Artemia franciscana; assembly: GCF_032884065.1. Taxonomy (NCBI): domain Eukaryota; kingdom Metazoa; phylum Arthropoda; class Branchiopoda; order Anostraca; family Artemiidae; genus Artemia; species Artemia franciscana. The sequence goes on from NW_027066194.1 coordinate 353,489, forward strand.
AAATACACAAATATAGAAGTTCGATACGTAAGTTAATTCGTAAGGTACGTATATTTATTACTAACAAAAACGTTCGTACAAAAACAAAAAATCTAGTTGTATTTTTAAGTAGCCAAAATTTGGAGGGCAAGTAGGAGGGCAACTCTGATCGTCCAATCAAAACTAGGAGAAAGCCATCTAGCCAAAATAAAAGATGCAAACTTCGTTTTAATGATTCATGTGCGGTGATCAAAACATACATTAATTCAATAACGTTCGGAAAATAAATAAAAAAACAACTTTTTTTAAAAATAAAAGTAAGGAGCGACATTAAAAATTAAAACGAAGAGAAATTATTCCGTATATGAAATATTGAAGTATATGTATAAGTGTAATAGTGATATATGACGTATATGAATATTGTCCCCTCCTCAACGCCTCGCTCTTTACGCTAAAGTATTTTTTTATTGTTTTAAAAAGTAGAGCTGTGACAAATAGTCAAACTTTAGCGTAAAGAGCAAGGCGTTGCAAAGGGGACAACCCCTTTCATATACGGAAAAATTTCTGTTCGTTTTAAGTTTTAATGTCGCTCTTTACTTGCAACTAAAAATTTTTATTTTTCCATTGTTTTTATTTAGTTTTTTTTTTTTTAAATAGATATAAGTCAATTTTGAGAAGGTCAGCAGGAGACGTGATCAGTCGATCCCAAAATCTTACTTTTTTTTACGAAGTGTTTCGTGACTTCACAAAAGATTCAAAACAAAACTTGAAAAATACACCTAAAAGACAAAGCGTGTAACAGAAACAAAAGGAGGTTGTTAGGTGTGAAGACTTTTTGAATTTGGACTCTGTACAAATACTAGAACTCTCTGCGAGACAAAGCTACCAATTTCGGACAGTCAACGGTCAATGATGAAATTAACCTAACTTCAGAAATTCATAGTGAGAACTGAACTACAATGACTATCCCTTCTTCTGGAAAAGGAGCATCAAAGTTCAAGTCGCTCTGTAGATACAGACAAAAGGAGACTGTTACATGTGAAGAATTTTTAAATCACTACTTTTTATAGATTCTGTAACAACTACTAAAACTCACTACTGTACCAAGCTGCCTAACACGAACATAGGTAGGCACACTTCTCCTCCGTACCAACATCTCTAGAGCCACCCTCTTTGCACCCTTTCAGGAATTTCTAATTCCGCTTAGATCCACCGAAATGAACTCGCATGCCTAATTTGGAAACGACTTGCATTCCGTTTGGCCGTCGATTGTTGGCTGAAAGTAGAATAATTGATTGTCTGCCATTTTTCATTCGTAGCACGGGTCCTAGCCATCTCAACCTTTCTCTTATTCTAACATTTTAAAGCAGTATTGAATCCAAATTTCCCTATAACCTATGGTTTGAAGCACAATTAGTCCGGCGGGATCGCTTAAAGGAGTATTTATTTTTAAATGAGTTCCACTGGTTGCGGCCAAGGAAGCACCCCTTCCGTTTTTAGGAAAACTCCGAACAATTATCAAAGTATCAAAATGAGAAATAAGGTTCTCCTGTTTTAGGATTTTCTAGTTTCCCTCCTATTCCGAACTTGCCCATTCAAAATAAATAAGGTAGGTAAAGAAGAACGTAAAGAATACGCCATTGGACTTAACAGTCCGTACCAGCTGTGCTGCTCTCCGTTTCTTGGCCCTTCAGCAAGGAAGTGTTATGGGGGTGGGGGCCAACCATCCTGTGTTTTCGCACACCCTTCCTGTTTACCTTCCACAGATTTCTTCAGGTGCCCATTTATAGCTGGATTGATTCTAGATGAGCTTACAGAGTCTCGCCACTGACCCCCGTCCAAAACTAAACAATTGGGTCCGTTTAAAATCAATACGAGGAAATAAATCAGGCATATTAGCGTTTTTCCCAGCCTGTCAGTTTTACTGGTAGAGTATTAATTTTTTTTTAATATTACCCTTCGTAAGACCCCTACCCAGTTCACTTGGGGACAGCCTGTCCATGATTGGGTCCATTGAATGGACGGAACTAAAATCAGGATCTTTTGATAGAGGTATGGATGGTAGGATGACGAACTTTGAAAGCTATAAATAGAATTCAAATATTGTAGAAAAATAGCAACTGCGAAATTGGGATAGTAACTGATTACTATGGAATATTAATCAAACTCCGCTCGTTTGAGGGTTAAGCATCGGGAGTCCCCAACCACCTCCGGTAACCCCGGCATCCCCCATCCCATAATATGCGCATGATTCTACATTGGATAGACTGTGTCGTCCATATTAAACTACAGAACAAAATGCTTCCAGGTTAATAAACATGTTTTTAAACTGAAAGTATGGAGTGGCATAAAAACGTAAAGCTAACAGAGGCTAATCTGCATAGAAACGGGGTTCCCCCCTCCTCAATACCCCGCTCTTTGTGCTAAAGTTTGACTTTCTGTTCCAATCACTTAAGAATGACTCTTGTTTTATTAGAATAATAACCTTTTTTGAAGGTTCGAAATAAATTAAGAGCGCATTGAGGAGGAGTCAACCCTCCTCAATTACGACATTATTTTTGTTTGTTTAAGTTTTAATGTTGCTCTGTAATTTCAGTTGATAAGACTTGTTTTGTTTTTTTATTTAATTCTGATATTTTTTTAAATAATGCCAGGAAATCAAAGGGAAGATTCCCTTTCCTAAAGGAAAATTCCTCGATAGAGATCCGCCCACGAAGCCTATATGAAGACTTTCTTCGATATGAAATCCCCAGGGCCGTATCCAGGATTTTTGCTTGGGAGGTTATTTTTTTGGTGAGGGACAAAAATCTTTTATCATCAAAAATGTGAAACTGATATTTAATCTCTAGATTTCTGAGAATATTTCTGACCCACTCTGTTATTATGAAAATATAGAGTGAAATTAAACCCCAAAATGAACAGAACTCGTTCCGAATAGGAGGGGGACTTCCCTTTCCTCGTCTCCACCACCGTCTCATGGTTTTAGTAACTTCAGATGATTCTCATTTGATCAGAAATTGAGAGTTCTAGTCCTTTTTATAGGTCAAAAGTGGTTTGAAACCAGCCAGCTGTGGATGAGGGAAGGGGCATTTTTGGACAATAACAGGGTGGAGGAATAAAACATAAAAAAGGAGAAATAAGTCTGGCTGTAATAGTTTGAGACGTCCGATTTTGTACGTTTTTGTGGCAAAAAACAGAGCTTTTTAGTGAATCATCTGACAGGATTTTATATAATGACTTTAAAAAACAAACAATTCCAACAAGGTTGAACATGTAAAGATTCTACCTTGTGTTTTACCCAATAATGTTTCCTCATATTTGTACAATGTTGAAAAACTCAGTACGGTGGTTCAGTTCACGAAGTTGCACGCATACCGTTTCAAACAGTTCGTGGTAACGAACTGAAGTAAGGAGCGACGAGGCTCAATAGTAAAAAAAACTCTAAAAAACGAAAGTTTGATACTAAAAGATACATTAAAAGAATCGAATTTTTATGCTGATTTTAAATATATAAGTTTCATCAAGTTTAGTTAACCCATCAAAAGTTATGAGCCTGAGAAAATTTGCCTTATTTTGGGAAGGGGGAAACAACCACTAAAAGTCACAGAATCTTAACAAAAATCACACCATCGCATTCTGCGTATCAGAGAACCCTATATTAAAAGTTTCAAGCTCCTATCTAGAAAAATGTGGAACGGGTGCGTGTTTATTTGTTGTTTTTTTTGTTTTTGTTTTTTTTTTTCAGCGGTCATCGTATCGACCAACTGGCCCTAGAATGTCACAAGAGGGCTCATTTTAACGAAAATGAAAAGTTCTAATGCCCTTTTTAAGCGATCAAAAAATTGGAGGGCACCTAGGCCCCCTCCCATGCTCATTTTTTCTCAAAGTCAACGGATAAAAATTTTGAGCAAGCCACTTTGTTCAGCATAGTCGAAAATCATAATAACTATGTCCTTAGGGATCACTTACTCCCCCACAGCCTTCGGGGGAGGGGCTGCAAGTTACAAACTGTGACAAGCGTTTACATATAGTAATGGTTATTTGGAAGTGTACAGACATTTTCAGAAGCTTTTTTTTTGGTTTGGGGGGGATAGAGGGGAAGGGGCCTTGTGGGAAGATCTTTTCTAGGAAAAATATGTCATGGGGGAAAACAAATTCAATAAAGGGGGACGCAGGATTTTTAGAGGTTTTTTTTGGATTGGGGGGACAGAGGGGAAGGGGCCTTGTGGGAAGATCTTTTCTTGGAAGAATATGTCATGGGGGAATACAAATTCAATGAAGGGGGGCGCAGGATTTTCTAGCATTATTATAAAAATAACAATGAAAAAATAAATATGAAAGTTTTTTCAACTGGAAGTAAGGAGTAGTATTAAAATTTAAAACAAACAGAGATTATTACGCAAACGAGGGGTTCTTCTCCTCTTAAATATTTCGCTCTTTACGCTAAGTATTTTTAGTAATTTTAACTAATTATTTTACTACCTTTCTGATTCAGGGGCCATTCTTAAAGAATTGGGACAAAATTTGAGCTTCAGTGTAAAGAGCGGGGTATTAACGAGAGGACAAACCCCTTCATATACATAATAAAAATAGACGAATATAGAAGTTCGTTGCGCAAGTTAATTCTTAAGTTACGTACATTTTTTACTACTAAAAATGTTTGATAAAAATTTAAAGTTCTAGTTGTCTTTTTAAGAAACCAAAAAATTGGATGGCAACTGGGCTCCTCCCCCAACCTTTTTTCTCAGAATCGTCGGATCAAAACAAAGAGAAATCCATTTAGCCAAAAAAAAAGAATTAATATGCAAATTTCATTTTAATAGTTTTTGAGCGGAGAGCCAAAATCAAACATGCATTAATTCAAAAACTTTCAGAAATTAAATAAGAAAAACTAGTTTTTTTAACTGAAAGTAAGGAGCAACATTAAAACTTAAAACGAACAGAAATTATTATTCAGAATACGAAAGGGGCTATCCCCTTCTCAACGCCCTGCTTTTTACGCTTAAGTTTTTTACTGTTTAGTAAAGTAGAATTGAGAGAAAGATTCAAACTTTAGCGTAAAGAGCTGGGCGTTGAGAAGGGAACAGCCCCTTTCGTACTCGGAATAATTTCTGTTCGTTTTAAGTTTTAATGTCGCTCCTTACTTTCAGTTTAAAAGAAAAGTAGTTTTTTTTTTATTTAATATATCACTGAGACGAAGTTAATTATCTCTGAACACAGACAGACTCCAGTTTTACTCTGATCAAGAACTTGAGTGTGGTTGCTATAACGCGCAAGTACCTTAAATAAACATAATTTAAATAATTTGATCATAATAATTAATAATAATTAAATAATTTTAATGATAAATTAATAACAGTCAAAAAGAAACTATTCATTATATAATAAAATTACAATAATTCCTTTAATACAAGAGAACTTTGTTAAAATTTTGCCTGGAAATTTTGTGAAAGAGGGAGGGAGAGGCGATAATAAAGATTTTAGTACGATAGCTTAGTAGGCTGACAGAAAAAAAATTGTTAATTCTTAATTTTTTCTGGTTTCAATGGTATTTAATTTATCATCCTGTTCATATAAGAATTGTTCATAAAAAAAATTCACTGCAAGTAAAGAAGCCTTGAAAGCACTAAATAAGCATAGTCCAACGATTTAAGTGGGAACCTGAGTTAAGTTGGCAATTGATCTTGAGGGAAATTTAAATACTTTCTAAAGACCTTTTTTTTTCACGATAAATTTATAAAATTAAAAGTACTGGAAAGTTTAATACGAAACTAAATACAAATAAATCAATCCAAAGAATACACAGGCATAATTCAACATATTTAGCGTTCCCACGTTTGATGCTCCATTTTTACGATAATAACAGTAATTTCCCTATCAAACGTAACCTAACTTTTTTGTGTCCAAATATATACCCCATTTTAGGCTATATATTTCCAACCAGATTCAGCGTATCAGATAGTCCTTTTGTGGATGTTTCAAGCTCCTACCTGTTGATTTTTGTATTTTCTGCCAGAACAATGATAAGGGATGCGTTGTTAGTTTTTTTTTTTTTTTTTTGCTTTTTCTTCATTGGTTATCTTATCGACCCAGCAGCCCTAAAATATCGAGAGAGGGCTCATTTGACCAGAAATTAAAGGTTCTAGTCATGTTTTTTATGTGACCAAAAATATTAGAGGGCAATTCAGCAATTTAGTATGTGTTCTAGCCTAGCCAGTCCCCTTTCTATAATTCTTTGTTGTAGTTTCCATGATTTGTTATACTAAAGTATTACATTTTCATCATATTTTAGAATATTTGATTAGGATAAATCTAATTACATTTCTGGAGTGTTGTCGGGCTAACATGTAAGTACCAAATTTTGAGATAGCCATTTTGTTCAGCATAGTTGAAAGGCAGAATAACTATGACTTTAAAGATAACACGAAACCCCACAACCCCTGGGGAAGGGTCTAAGCTATAAGATTTTCCTATTGTTTACACATAGTATTTGTTATTGGTAAGTATGCAAACATTTTTCGAGTAAGGGGCAAATTTTCTGCAGGGGATTTTTCCACAAGGAGAATTTTCCATAGGGAGGAAAGTTTCCCGGAAGTGAATTTTAAACTGGTGGAATTTGCCAGAATTCCTATGCCAAATTCTTCTTATGTCTGGCTTTCGCTTTGTCGACTCAGTTTTACGCAGAGATGTTAAGGGTAATTGTTCGGGATAAATTTTCACTAGGATTGAATTGTCTAAAGGATATATCCGTGGGGAGGAAATTTCCGTGAAGGTGGAGCCAGATTTCCTGTCATTATTTCAAAGAACTATTGGAAATTAAATAAGAAAGCAAGTTTTTTCAACTGAAAGTACGGAGCAACATTAAAATTCAAAACGAAAAGAAATTATTATGGATATTAAGGGGTAGCCCCCTCCACAACACCTCGCTCTTTATGCTATAGTATGAAACTTGTCCCCATTCTCTCGGAACAACTCCTGGAACAAAAGGTTCGTTTAATTAGAACAGTAAGAAGCTTTTTTGAAATTACTCAAAAACTTCAGACTAAAGAGCACTGTAAAAATATTTACAACACGTCCTAAATTAAATGTAAACAAAGAGAGAAATCGAAGAGAAAAATTGGGTCAAAATGGGATATTTCCGAGCCGCGGTTCCCCCTAAGCCACGGCACCCCAAATACCTTTCACAGTTATCCCCCCCCCCACCTGGGAACGGTTCTTGTTGGGGTAAAGTAGAGTGAAAGTGTCTTTAAATGTGTTAATTAGGCAAAAATGTTCTGCATATTATGAAGCATGAATTATTCTCTTAACACTTTTCCTTTTCAATCAAAACAGCCCCATTTGAAGGTTAGCCAAATATCTTCATTTATGATTCTAAATAAGTTTTAGATTGCCGGGTATAATTTCTTCGATGTCCTCTAGAGAGGAATAAATTCTGACAAAAGAAAATTTAAAGATAAAAAAAAAGATAATTTAAAAATACTGCTCATTTATTTTTTCCTTGTCGAGAGCATCAAATCTAGTTTTACCAATACAAGGCCTTTCACTTTAAAGCAAAACTGCTCTTATTCCTATTAAAATACTCCATAGAAAACAAACAACACAGAAACTCAAATTTAAAAAAAAAATTCACATCATTCCACTTGACTGCCTCATCCAGAATGTGTGAATCAACATGATTGATTACAGCTATATATGAAGATATTTCCAGGCATTGAATGAAAAAGGCAAGAATTCGACGCAAAACGTCTTCATACATAAAGCATGTCTAACCTGTTTATTTGTATCAATAAAATATTGAAAGCGTGCTTCCACATTAGGGAATACCATTCAAGGCGAGTCTGTGAACTTTTCCTGCGCATACTCTAGTCATCTGAAAAATCATGTTATTGCCAATGGTGTTCATAACGTATTGTCAAATTCCAGTAGGGTGCTCGGGAGCTTTCAAAGAGTAAGCTAACTGTAAGATTTCTAAATGACAATTCTCGCATCTGCATAAAGGAACTTTGAGGCCCTTTAAATGAACTTGCCTGATTCAGATGAATTTGTAGCAATGGGAATAGCGGATGGAAACAACCAGGGTCGCATCCAGGATTTTTCGGAGGGAGGGGGCGGGTGTTAATGAAGGATCTTTTTTTGGGTGGGTGGGAGATTTATAAATAGCTTTTCAGCTAAAACAGTACATATATATATATATATATATATATATATATATATATATATATATATATATATATATATATATATATACATATATATATATATATATATATATATATATATATATATATATATATATATATATATATATATATATATATAGGTATTTTCTCGATCTGTGTCTACTACCTTGTATTTTGTTTGCCATTAGCGATTGGTATCAAATTGAGCGTCGCTGAGTCTCTTCTTTTCTCCTAAATAACATCTTTCGGTCATATCCAATTTCTAATATTTTTATAGACGTTGTTCTTCTTTTTTTGACGATGCACTTGTTTCATAATACGGTGGGGGGGCTATTGCACCTGAAAAAGTATATAATTTATGATAAGTAAACAGTCACATTTTACTACCGTGCTTTGGTACGGCGATCGGGAAATCAGTATTTTTTTTTTTTTTTTTTTTTTTTTTTTTTATAGATGAAAGACGATTCCAAGAAGGTAGGCAGGAGACATGGGCATTCAATCCCAAAATCTTAAATTTTCTATTTTCACTAAGTGTTTCGCGACTTCACGAAAGACTCGAAACAAAACTTGAAAAATACACCTAAACGAAAAATCATACAAAATTGAAAAAAAAAAAAAAAATTACAATGAGTCTCATTGACAGGGTATCCAGTTGCTTTAAAGTAAAGAAAGCAAGCAAGAAGACATGTTTGCCACAACCCTAAGCCGTTACAAGATATCAAAGGCCTAATTCAGTGTTGTATAAAGATACTATTGAGAGGATTATCCGGGGCATACAATTGGATATTACCCTAATTAGTGGTCAAATAAAAACTCCAAGAAACTGTTCTACCGTCTTTAATAATTATGCTACCGTGGTACGTGACACTGCTTTATTGACTCAAGCTTTCTTAAAATTAATTTTTCAAACGTATTCTGGCCCCTTGAACTCGCATAATTCATTTTACCAACATTTTCATCTAAGATGCTTACATTATCATCAAGTCTAGGGGACTTTTAATTCCGTGCTCTCACATTGCCTTTGCTGTGCTCCTTAGGACAAAGTGCACCAGAATCATACGTGCTAATGGTGATAGAACGCAACCCCATTGAACTCCTGATTAAATATGAAACCAGCTTCTAACCTCATATTCTACCTTATCCGCAGCAGTGTTATCAAACAGTTCGTGGTAACAAACTGTAGTAAGGAGGAACCCGACTGAATAGTAACCGAAACTGTAAAAAATGGAATTTTGATACCAATACATACATCACCTGAATCGGACTTTTATGCTGATTTTAAATATACATGTTTCATCAAGTTAAATCCTATCCATCAAAAGTTAAGAGTCTGAGAAAAGTTGTCTTATTTTTGAAAAACAAGTAAAGACGTCCTAAAAGTCATAGAATCTTAATGGAAAGCACACAATTAGATTCAGAACATCAGATTATCCTACTGTAGAGGTTTCAAGCTCCTATCTGCAAATATGTGGAATTTTGTTGTTTTTTTTTTGCCAGAAAAATCACAGTATTTATTTGTTGTTGTTTTTGTTTTGTTTTTCAGGGGTGATCCTGTCGACGCAATGGTCAAAGAGTGTTGCGAAAGAGCTCATTCTAACAGATTTAAAAGTTCTAGTGCCCTTTTTGAGTGAACACAAAAAATGAAGGGCAACTAGGTCCCCTCCCACGCTCATTTCATCGGGGGAACAATGAGCACCAATCACGCCCCTCTCTTTAAGCAAACGCTCTTTACGCTGAAGTTTGAATCTCATTCTCAAGCTCATTCTAACAGATTTAAAAGTTCTAGTGCCCTTTTTGAGTGAACACAAAAAATGAAGGGCAACTAGGTCCCCTCCCACGCTCATTTCATCGGGGGAACAATGAGCACCCATCACGCCCCTCTCTTTAAGCAAACGCTCTTTACGCTGAAGTTTGAATCTTTCTCACGACTCCAATTTAAAAAAAAATTAAAAACTTTAGCGTAAAGAGCAGGGTGTTGAGGAGGGGAAAGTCCCTTTAATATACGGAATATTTTCTGTTCGTTTTAAGTTTTAATGTCGCTCCTTATTTTCAGTTAAAAATAAAACTTGTTTCTTACTTAATTCTTGTACACAGCACTAATCACTTTAATGTATTTGTCTGGTATACCATACAAGGACAAGACCTTCGCTGAAGCTCTTCTATCAACAGAATCGATAGCTTGCTCATCATCTATAAAACTAAGGACTAAATGTGTTTGATCATTCAGACACATCTCATTTATTAACCTGAAATGGAAAATTTGGCCAAGACATCCTCAACACTTTCTAAGACCAGACTGTTTTTCTGTCATAAACTTGTCTACACCATCTCTCAGTTCAAAAATCAACATGTTTACTAAGTAATTTGCGGCCTACAAAGACCAGGTTAATGCCTAGATAGATACCACAGTCAGTCACTTATCACCTATACAGGGGCTTAATTAAGCTTCTTTTTTTGAATCGCTAAGTACTTCCCCTTTTCCGAAAATCATATTCACAATCTTCAGTAATTTATTTATTACCTCAGGTCCACTATGTTTAAGAAACTCATCTTCTATTGTCTAATCATGTACCGGCTGACACGATTTCCCCTTTCTCCCAGTGATTTTTGCAATAGAAATTGAAAGAAGAATTGGGAAGCTAAGAAAAACAAGTACCTGTCCTTTAGATATCCCATTTCCCCCTATTAGAATACTGGTTTTGAGGGTGTTCATCCGATCTCATTTATTCTGCTAACTATACAAAGATTGGCAGAGAATTGGCAGAGATTTTTTGTTGATTGGCAGAGAAAAAAATTTTCCTCCTCTTATAGGCCTGGGACCATTCGGGAACCTCAGTTCCACATCTACCTATAATTCTTGTGCTTATCTTGTCTACTTAACTGGTAAAATTCCTCAAAAGCCTAATGCCTGACTTAAATAATTTCCATTTAAGATCTAAAAATAGCATTTGACTTGGTTAATTACAATGTATTATTTCAAAACTTTCACTGAATTCAATATTGACCTTTTCCTAGTGAAATTGGATTCTTCTTTTATATCAAATAAATCATAAGTAATCAAATACCATATTCGTTGTTTCACCCTCCCTGTTCCGAATGCAGTTCGACTCCACAATCTCCCTAAGGAGTTTTCCCAAGAACTGAAATTTGCTAATGAGCTAAAGGTTGTTGAAACCTTCTAAAAAAATTAATGAGTATTTTGATTAACACTGAACAAGATGCCTTTCTCAATAATGCCAATGTGTTTCCTTAACCCTAGCTAGAAGGGTAAAAGTTCGTAAATTTTGCGACACCAAAACACGTTTTAGCAGTTACCGTGGAAACGGAAGCTTTGCACGAACCCACCTCCCATATATGCTAATACTATGATTAATCAATTCTTGTGCTGTCACTGGGTTTTATTATCTGAACTGGTTGGGGAGATATTAAGGATTAGTAGAAAAAATTACGAAAGCTTTACCATTTATGTAACTTTTTCACCTGTTCATGAAAACTGATATTTTTATTAAAACTGTGTAATTATAGAGCTTTTCAAACCTTGTTTACAAGCTTCGTAATAAATTTCATCATGTATAGTGTATGAAAATGCTGAATTTAGCTATTTTCTGATTTAACATAATTAAACGTCACGCTTGACATCGGGTTTACATCGGTTACATTTGCAGCAAAACTTCTAAAAAAAAATGTTTCGACTGAAGACAATTGGGACTGTACGGAAAAACAACAGGGATATTCTGGCAGAGCTGCTTGTGAGCAATGGGAGAATTACAGGAACCAGAATGTTCTGTTTCGATCAAGAGCTGACTCTATTGTCTTATCTTGCTAATCTATCAAAAATGGTTCTGCTTCTGTCAACTTGCCATAAGGCTTTTCAGTATCACATATCCAATCCAGACGCCTGATATCGCTGAATACTATAACAACACAAAAGGCGGTGATGAAACATTTGACAGACTGTGTAGTTCAATGTCAACCGTTTTCGAGTGCATAGGGATCCTTTTCTGTAATCTAGTTGCTTATTAATACAGAATAGAACATATCTATTCACTACAAATATTTCTTTGTCTGTCCCCATCTTGAATATCTCTCTCCGGTTTGGCACCCGCAAATTTTGCAAGAAATCCAAACAAATTAAATTAAAATTATCACAAGAAATTTCATGTTTTTTACGCTTGTACTGACCTCTTTTCAAGTTCACAGTGTTTTTTCATATTGCCACACATATAATATGGCCAAAAATTTATATAAGGGTTTTTATTTATTTTATTTTTTTTTACTATTTATATATGACGGTGCTTTCTCTGCCAGTTTTATATATGGAATTGCTTATAAGACTTTCATGTGTTGTTCTGCTTTTGTTTCTATTTCAGAATGGAAATTCGGCCATGCCAGGCTTGTGAGTTATTTTTAAAATAAATTTTATCTTACCGTTTGCATTTGATGGCGCTTGCATTTGCTTAAGTCTTCTGTTTAGTCAAAGGAAAAAATTTAATATTTGAAAATTTGAACCGTAAGCAAAGATACATGATTCGGCTCTAACTGATCGACTATCTGTAAATGAGGATAAACGTTATCAAATATTAAAATTGTTACTAATGTAACAAACTTAGTTTATGTCCCCTTTAAATTCCCCTTCTTAAAATTCTCCTTTAAATTTCTATCAGCAAAACGAAATTTCTTGTATTAAATATATAATTTTCCTGACTGAAAGACAAAGAGCAAATTCACAAATTGCAAATTCCCAGGAACTATATATACTAGTAGTTTTACATTTTAGTTTTAATGGACGGCTTTTGAGATTTCTATCCGTTAGAGACAGGGGTCTTGAAATCAAATAGCGTCAGTTAACTCAAGGATTAACGGCAAATTCGTCCTTTACCGATACTAAGCTTTAACTCAAGAATAGTTTGTGCAAATTTGCCTCAGTCTCTAAGTAAGAAAATTTTCTAAGCAAAAAATTCAGAGTAAACAAAATTTCTAAGCAAAAATTCTGAGTAAGAAAAATTCGTTAAACACCCGTCACACCAAAATTGTTAGCCTCTCCCTAATCCCTAGCATAACTCCAAAGGAAAGAACTCTTTAGGGGGGGAATAGCACAGAAGGATGCTAATAACTGCAAATAATATGCTAAAATAGAAATAGATCATTCCTCTCCCTAGATCCGAGCATAAATTCAAAACAAAAAACGCTTTAGAGGGAGAATAGCAAAGAATGATGCTAACTACTGCACATAATATGGTTAAATAGAAATAGATAATTGCCAGTCAACCACATTTAAAACAGCCTTCAATCATGTTTCCAAAAAACTTCATCCCCCTGTTTATATCAAAGAGACCCAATATTCATCAGCCGTTATCCATGAAATAATACAAATTTGTTATCCAGATTAGTGTCTACTACCTTGTATCCTAATTCGTCATTAGCCATTGGTATCAAATTGGGTGTTGTTGAGTCTCTTCTTCTCTCCTAAATAGCATCTAACAGCCAGGTTTTATAGACATAGTTCTTCCTTTTTTGAAGTTGCGCTTCTTTTATAGTACGGTGAGAATTGTGCGTCTGAAAAGGTACGTAATGTATGTGATGTAAACAGACACATTTTACTACCGTGCTTGCCTCATAACACCGTGCTTTGGTACAGGGATCAGCGCATCAGTATTTTTTTTTTTTTTTTTAGCAGAAGAAACACTATTCCGAAATGGTGAGTAGGAGACATGGGCTGGCACGTACGCAAGGGGTACCTCTCCTGAAATCCCACGATTTATCTTATTTTCACATAATTTTCTGATACCTCTAACAGTATAAGGAATTTGAAGGATTTGTGTCCCCCCCCCGAAACACATTCCTGTGTACGTGCCTGGGCACGGGCATTGAATCCCACGACCCCTTCACCGCAAAAAAAACGTAGTTTTTCATAGAACTTGAAAAACATCTAACCGAAAAATCGAGCAAAATTAAGGTACTAAAAACGAAATAAAAATAAAAATAAGCATAATTAACCACAGGGTATCCAGTTGCCTTATAAATTCAGAGTAAAGAAAGTAAGCAAGAAGACATAATTTAGTGTTCTATGTAGATAGCATTGACAGGGTTATCAGGGCAGATAAATAAATAGTAGACTAATTAGTGATCAAATGAAAATTTCTAGAAACACCGGAAACTGGGACTGAAGACTGGTGCAAGTGTAAAAAAAAATCACTAGTTCCATCTAGCGTTTGACAGATCTTGTTGCTATTGTTTTCTTTCATAACTTGGCAAATTTGCCAGTCTAAGATACTGAGATCCAGTGCTTACTACAATGGTAATATTGCCTTAGCATTACACCAAAAGAACTGAAGAAACGTCAAATATCAGACCAGGCGTTGGTAACTTTTTCTTCGACAATAGTGAAAACTTTAACTGTTATAAGTTACCAAGATATAATCGAGATTTTCTTTATTCAGAATTACGCAAGCATTACAAATTATTGTATAGGAAAGAAAACAAAATAACAGAAAGAAAAAACAAGTATACAGTTAGATTATCCGTCAGATACATCTTCAAAATTTGATAATCTCCGCTGTCACAGTTATATGCTATTCACACCCTCCTAAAAGACCGACACGCAGTCCCTAACTATATACAAAATGGATTCATCGATATATCTTGCTGAAAATAAATAGCCAGCAGAGAATTTCATCGATATATCTTGCTGAAAACAAATAGCTGGCAGAGACTTTGTATTTGCTTTTAGACGGAGGACTCGCAAAAAAACATGTTAGAAGACCAAACTTAGTGATCAAAAAACCAAGTTGAAAAGAAATTATCTTTCTCTCCGAAACCAAAAAATTCGTGGATTAGTGTATCCTGATACAGTACTGTATATTTTGAAGATATATTACTAACAATACTTGGGCTCTTGTAAACATTGTTTGAGCTTTTTCGGTTACTTATAGAGAGGCTAAGCTGTGGAATAAGCTTGTTCCAAGTACCAAAGAATCACCCATCAATCAATTCAAAACCGAGCCGCGTGTAAGGTTGCTTGGTAGGTATACCTTTCAAATATATTGAGATTTATGGATTTATATAGATCAGGGCTTCTTAAACTATGGGTCGCGACCCCATTTGGAGTCGCGTAGCAAAATTATGGGGTCGCGAGTGATAAAAATACAATTTAACAAAAAAATGTCTTTTAACTTGTAAAATTATTGTTATAAAGAAAAATAACGATCATCGTAGATAAATGTATCATAAAATGTTCTGGTTTGGAAAGACTGTTTAAACCAGCATTTCTATTCCGATCATTATAACATCTTGTATAAATTTACAATGAATCAGAATATGTTATAGAAATTTATAAAAAATGTAGATTTATTTTTGTCAATCTCTTAAAACTGAAATAATCCTGATAAATATTATCAACAAAATTTCTAAGTGTTATTTCGAAGAAACTATATAAACATTACGTTTTATTTTCATTTAGCCATTGTATGATTGTGAACGAAGTGCATGTTATTCCGAATTAACCCTTAGTTGAACCCTTAGTTTTCCGAGTTTAGCCCTTTCGCGAACGACAGGACCTTACAGTCCCAGCATGTAAAAATCCTTTGGGCGCTTCTTAACTGATTGATAGCACCAGAATTGAACGATGTGCTTCGGGATGCTGTTAAGGTCATAAATTTTATTAAGAGCAATGCCCTTAACAGTCGCTTATTTTCAAATCTCTGTAAGGATACGATTTCCAATTATACAACTTTTTTGTTACATGCAGATGTAAGATGGCTGTCAAGAGGTCAAAGTTTAAAAAGATTATTGTTATTAAAAGACGAGATCGAAATATTTTTAAATGAACGAAAATGTGAATTTGCTGCTTTTTTTCAAGATGACTTGTGGCTATCCAAGCTGTGTTATTTGGCAGATATTTTTGCGAAGTTAAACAATCTTAACTTGTCTCTCCAAGGAAAAAATTGCGATATATTTACTTCAAACAATAAAATTTGAAGTTTTATTAAAAAGATCAGCATTTGGAAAAGTAGGGTCGAAAAAAATTCGTTCGAAGTGTTTTCCAGTGTCGACAATTTTGTAATTGAGGAAATTCATCGTAAAACTTTTATCGCAAAAACTATTGTAGATCACTCAAAAGCGCAAGAAATACTGTTCCAGACATATTCTATATTTAATATTGATTTACAAAAAATAGTTTGGATTCAAAAGCCGTTTTGGATTGGCTTTAGCGAGATTGATCATCTGCCACTTAAAGCTCAAGAGGAATTTGCTGAGCTTTCGTGTGACTCAAACTTGAAAATACAATTCCAAAAAAAAGCCCTTGACCGAATTCTGGATCGGAACTAGAACTGAATTTCCCACAATCGCCGATATGGCGTTAAATGTACTTCTGCCATTCAACACCACATATTTATGTGAAGTTACTTTCTCAGCTTTAACACACATTAAATCCCAATATCATTCAGCGATAAAAAATGTTGAAGAGGTCTTACGTCCAGCAGTTTCAAACATTACACCAAGATTTGATTTGTTAGGCAATAAAAAACAGGCACGTCCATTTCATTAAATTTTTAACTCAAACTTTAATTTAATATTTACCACGCAACTACTTGGATATATTCGAGAGAATTAAGACGGTCAGAATCCACTTTTGTTTTTAAAACTATAATAAAAACATTTCTATAACATTTTGTGCAAATTTCAATTTTAGATTTTTATATGTTTCAAAACGAATTCTAAATTTATATATTTTCATATACATATGTATATTGTTACCTAATAAATATATCATAAAAAAATATTAATTTATTTTTCCTTTATATTTGTTGGGGTCGTTGAGACACTCGCAATCATAAATGGGGTCGGGAATTACAAAAGTTTAAGAAGCCCTGATATAGATAGATAGATAGATAGATAGATAGATAGATAGATAGATAGATAGATAGATAGATAGATAGATAGATAGATAGATAGATAGATAGATAGATAGATAGATAGATAGATAGATAGATAGATAGATAGATAGATAGATGGATGGATAGATAGATAGATAGATAGATAGATAGATAGATAGATAGATAGATAGATAGATAGATAGATAGATACATAGATAGATAGATAGATAGATAGATAGATAGATAGATAGATAGATAGATAGATTGATAGATAGATAGATAGATAGATAGATAGATAGATAGATAGATAGATAGATGGATAGATAGATAGATGGATACATAGATAGATAGATAGATAGATAGATAGATAGATAGATAGATAGATAGATAGATAGATAGATAGATGGATAGATAGATAGATAGATAGATAGATAGATAGATAGATAGATAGATAGATAGATAGATAGATAGATAGATAGATAGATATAGATAGATAGATAGATAGATAGATAGATAGATAGATAGATAGATAGATAGATAGATAGATAGATAGATAGATAGATAGATAGATAGATAGATAGATAGATAGATAGATAGATAGATAGATAGATAGATAGATAGATAGATAGATAGATAGATAGATAGATAGATAGATAGATAGATAGATAGATAGATAGATAGATAGATAGATAGATAGATAGATAGATAGATAGATAGATAGATAGATAGATAGATAGATAGATAGATAGATAGATAGATAGATAGATGGATAGATAGATAGATAGACAGATAGATAGATAGATAGATAGATAGATAGATAGATAGATAGATAGATAGATAGATAGATAGATAGATAGATAGATAGATAGATAGATAGATAGATAGATAGATAGATAGATAGATAGATAGATAGATAGATAGATAGATAGATAGATAGATATACAAAATCTAAGGGAAGGAGCAACAAATATACGGGGATATACCCCCTCACCTAGATTGTATTCCGAAAGAAATATGACTGTAATAGTTCTTAAATTCATTGTTCATAATTATCATATCTGGAAGCAAGCATTTTGCATAAATATCTATTAATAATCAATACGGAATATGTCGCTTACGTCTAAAGTCAACTTCTAGAAAAAGAAGTATAACATACTATAAAATTGCATTACTTATAATTGATTTAAAACTTAGCCGCCTCCTCAAGCGAAAAGGTCAGTCAACAAAAAAGAGAAAAAAGTTATTACTGATGCGTCTACACCCAATCGTGTAGTCAGGTAACAGAACCGGAACCATGAATGAATTTATTTAGTGATTCGACTTACAAAAAGTATTTCACTTTCTATTCTAAAGCTAAACACTATGGACAAAAAGAAAAAGAAAAAAATTAGCCTTACGGCATTTCACGACTAACAAAGAAACAAAACTAAACATCTAAAATAAACTACAAAACACATAATTTTGTACATACAATCTAACTAAACAAGAGAAAACAAAAACAAAAAGACAAACTAAATAATACACACTGAATTCCGTTATCAGACATATAAAATTCCACATATTTTTAAATAAGATTATAACCCCAAATCCAAACGTTTAGTTTTTCTTATGTATTCCAGTAAAATATTTCTAACATTCCTAAATTTAAAAATCAAATCAAGATTAAACGGAAAAGGAACAGCAAGAATTGGACAGGTCCCCTGCAAATAGATTCATTTTTCACGAAAAATTCAACTAATTAGGAGGCGTCTTGTAGCACGATAAGGAACGCGTAGTTCCTTGTAGGAGCAACAAATTTCTTAGGAGGTAAAGGATGCAAAAACTGATGAAATCCAGGAAATATTAGGATTTTGTGTTACTGTGAATATCACACGAATGTTGATATTTACCGGTGAATATAAGACATACTTTTTTTCTAGTTGGTTTTATTCAGCTTGGCAGTCATTAGTTTTATGCACGGTTTGATGGTGATCGGTTTATATAGGTTAGATTTTTTACCCATTTTTAAGATTTATAACTTATTTTAACCTAACTTTTACCATCAAAGCTTGCATAAGACTGAAAATGCTGATTCAGAAAGCTAATTGATTCCAATTAGAGAAAGGGGAATTTCGGACAGTCAACGGTCAATGACGAAATTAACCAGACTGCGGAAATTCACAGTAACAACTGAACTGCAATGACTATCCTTTCTTCTGGAAAATGAAGATCAAAGTTCGAGTCGCTCTGTAGATACAGACAAAAGGAGACTTATAGGTGTGAAGAATTTTGAAATCACCACTTTTTGTAGATTCTGTAACAACTACTAGAACTTACTACGATACCAAGCTGCCAACACCAACATAGCTAGGCACGCTTCTCCTCCGTACCAACATCTCTAGAGCCACTCTCTTTGTACCCTTCCAAGAATTTCCAATTCCCCTTAAATCCTCCGAATGAACTCGCCAGCCTAATTTGGAAACGACGCATTCCGTTTGGCCGTGGATAGTTGGTTGATAGTAGAGTATTTGATTGTCTGCCATTTTTCATTTGTAGCACGGGTCCTAGCCATCTCAACCTTTCTCTTATTCTAACAATTTAAAGCAGTATCGAGTCTAATTTTTTCTACAACTTACGGATTGAAACACAATTAGTCCGGCAGGCTCACTTAAAGGAGTATTTATTTTTAGATTAGCTCCACCGGTTGCAGCCAGGGATGCACCCCCCCCTCACTTTTCTAGGAAAACTCCGAAACAATTATCAAAGTATGGAAATGAGAAATAAGGTTCTCCCGTTTTAGGAATTTCTAGTTTCCCTCCTTGTCTGAACTTGCCCATCCAAAATAAATAAGGTGGGTAAAGAAAAAGGTAAAGAATACCCCATTGAACTTTACAGTCCCTATAGGCGGCGCTGCTCTCCGTTTCTTGAACCTTCAGCCCGGAAGTGCATTGGGTGTGGAGGGCCAACCATCCTGTGTTTTCGCACACCCTTCCTGCTTACCTTTCGGAGATTTCTTCAGGTGCCCATTTACAATTGGGTTGACTCTGGCTGAGCTTTCAGAGTCATGTCATTGACCCCCGTCCCAAACTTAATAATTGGGTACGTTCAAAATAAATACGACTAAATAAATCAGGCATTATGGCGCTTTTTCTGGCCTGTCAGTTTTTCTGGTAGAAAAGTGTTTTTTTTTAATATTCGAGTTACTTTTCCGAATTTTCAATTCATCAAAAAAAAAGCGACAATAATAAAAAAGGGGCCACAAATACCTGTCAATCTTTCGTAAGACCCCTTCCCAATCCACTTGAGGATACCCTGCCCTTGATTTGGTCCATTGAATAGATGAAAGTAAAAGCGAGATCTTCTGATAGATGTTTGGATGGTAGAAAGACGAACTTTGGAAGCTATAAAGAGAATTCAAATATAGTAGAGTAACAGTAACTGATTGCTATCGAACAGTAATGAAACTGCGTTCGTTTGAGGGTGAAAAACTGGCAATCCCCCTCCAATTCCGATAACCCCAACATCATCCCCCATTCCATAATATGTGCATAATTCTACATGGAATAGACTGTGTCGTCCATATTAAACTACATAACAAAATGCTACCATGTTAAAAGACATGTTTTTAAACTGAAAGTACGGAGTAGCATAAAAAGTTAAAACGAACAGAAACTATTCTGTATATGAACGGAATTGCCCCCTCCTCAATACCACGCTCTTTGCACTTAAATTTGACCTTTTGTTCCAATTATTTAAGAATAACTCTTGTTTTATTAGAATAATAACCTTTTTTTAAAGGTTATAAAATAAAATTAGCGTAAAGAGCACATTGAGGAGGAGGCAACATTCCTCATATACGTCATAATTTCTGTTTGTTTAAGTTTTGATGTTGCTTCGTAATTTCAGTTGAAAAGACTTGTTATTTCTTATTTAATTCTGATAGTTTTTAAATAATGCCAGGAAATCAAAGGGAAAATTCCATTTCCCAAAGGAAAATTCCTCGATGAAAGATCCGCCCACGAAGCCATTATGAACACTTTGTTCGATATAAAATCCCCAGGGTCGTATCCAGGACTTTTTTTTCGGGGGGTTATTTTTTTAGTGAGGAACAAAAATCTTTGAATATCAAAAATTTCAAACCAATATTTAATCTCTCTTGATTTCTGTGAATATTTCTGGCCCATGCTGTTATTATGAGAATAAAGAGAGACACTAAACCCAAAAATGAGTCAAAAGTCAAAAGTGATTTTTTATAAGTCAAAGGTGACTTGAAACCCACCCGCTGTTGGAGGGGTGGTTTTGGGTATTTTCAAGGGAAGGGGCATTTTTGGACAATGATATGGTGGAGACATAAAACATAAAAAAAAGGAGAAAGAAATCTAGCTTTAATGGTTTGCACGTCCGATTTTCTGTTTTTGCGATAAAAAAAAAGAGCTTGTTTGTGAATCATCTTGACAGGGTTTTATATAATGAATTAAAAAAAAAAAAAAAAAAAATTCCAGCAAGGTAACAAATAAAAACCCATCCGTTATCATTCTTCCGGGAGAAAATACAAAAATACAAAATATGACATACGATACAGAATAAAAAGATCGTAAAAAAGTGAAAGCAGATGTTACAAGATCAATGGCGGCGCCATGGGCGCTATCAAAATCTGTACCTCTTGCTGATATAATGAATGCTGCTGGCTGGTCTTCGGAGTCATTACCTTCATAAAATAGAATATCAAACCGTTGCTTTAAATTTTGTCGCGGTTCAGACAGCTATTTAGTTAGGAATGGAAATATTTGAGTTGATAATAATCTATATATTAGCTGATTTAGGAACCCACCACCAAATCGGTTGGAATCTAGGCTTCTGTTAATAATGTACAATAACGTGTGAGGTAGGTCAGCAATGACAAGGCCGAACTTTTGAATAAGAGTTCAGTTTGGCTAGCATATATTTGCCTTACATATTGGTACTAAAAGTCCCTCCACCACCCCGCTTATAGAGGGCTATGGAGTTATCAGAGATTTAGTTCAAAACTGAAAACTACTTATATTATAGATACATCAATAGGCTATTCGCCGTGGGGTCTTCGCGGAATTTGTGGTGTCTATGTTCGACATCGGATTAAAAAAACAAAGAAAAGCTTTTGTTAATAGTGTATCAATGTGTGAGGTAAATATAGGCTAGCCAAACAGAACTTTCATTCGAAGGTTTGGCTTTTGACTGCTTTGGCTCTCCATGCTTGAGTATTTAAATCATTTAATTTTGCTTGACAAACCAACTTCAATTTCCACGATAACTGGCTTAAAACAGTCTTATAGGGAGGCAACTCATATTTAAAAATAAATATATGAATACTCCGGTATAAACAGAGACAACAAGAAAATTTTTATAAACCAATTGCATTATAATTTAATGCAACGAGAACAAACTAGCATTCCTTTTCATCAAACAGTTCATCATACAAACTGTAAGTAGGGAGCGACTTGGCCCAAAAGTAACCGAAGCTGTAAAAAGGGAATTTGGATTATAATTGATAGATCGAAAGAATTGGCCTTTATTACTGAATCCAAGTAAAAAAAAAATTCGTTAACTTTAATGCTGCCAAGCAAAATCTACGACTCAGAGAAAATTTCCTTATTTTCGGAAAAGAGGATCCCCCAAAAGTTTCAATAATCTTAATAAAGACTACACTATTACATTCCGCGTGTCACACACAACTCTAATAACAGTTTCAAGGTCATATCTACAAAAAATGGGGAACTTTGTATAAAGCCAATGGTCCTCAAACGTCAGAACAGAGCTCGTTCCAACAAACATCAGAAGTTCTAGCGCCCCTTTTACGTGACCAAAGAGATTGGAGGAAAACTAGCCCCCGCCCAAGCCCCTCCCCCCCCCTCCAAGTCACCTGATAAAAATTTAGGAGAGCTATTTGAGTCAGCATAGTAGACAGATCTAATAACTATGTCTTTGGGAATGACAATACGCCCCACAGCCTTAGAAATTTGTTTTCTTAGATGGGGGAGGGTATTCCACGGAGATAATTTTCATGGAAATCAAAGGTTTTTAGGGATTTTTCCACGATGATTTTACAATGGGATGGGGGATTCCATAGTAAGATTTTAAAAAGGTCCGAAATTATCGCGTATATGAGGAGGACTGCCCTCTCCTCTGTTTTTTCTTTGTTACATTAAAGTTTTTCAGTTCTTTTAGCAGTTTCTGGTTACAATTCAGCAGCTTTTCTGATTTAGGGACTTGTTCTCAAGGAATTGGGACAAAAGCTTAAACTTCAGCGTAAAAACCGAGGGATGAGAAAGAGGAAGCCTCCTATTCTTGGATACAAAATAATTTATGTTCTTTTTAAGTTTTAATGCCAATCCTTACTTTCAGCCGGAAAAAAAATATTAAATTTTAAGACAGTACACATTTATCATTTTTAGAACAAATTTGGGTACTTGCTAATTATAGCGACCGCACCCGAGAAGTTAATTATAGCGACCGCACCCGAGAAGTTAATTATAGTGACCACACCCAAGAACTGACGTTAGAAACCAGGTCCACTTCATAATATGCAGATAATTCTATCTAAAAAAAAATTACATGTAGACCCGCTACACTTTACCCCCTACCCCAACCCTCATAATGCACAAATATATAGCCCAATTTACAAATTTTCTATCTATTCTCCTAATGTGGCTCTCCTGATTCAATTTGTTTGCCTGTAAATTGAATCACTGTGACGAACCAAGAACCGAAAAACAAGGTGACAAAGCGCATTAGACTTAAATGATTTGGGATATGTATTTGTACAATAGGGGGGGGGGGGGTAAAGTGCAACGGGTTAGCAAAACTAATTAGCTACAATTATCCTGAGTTTTATGAAGTAAGAATTGTTTTCTAACTTCAGAATGCCCAAATATTGATGTGGTCGCTATAATTAACAAGTGACTCAAATCTGGTCATTAGCAACAGAGTGTTTGCCTAACCTAATTTCTGAACGGTCTTTTCACTGCTTTGACTTGGTTGTTGTTTATTCCATTTCAACTTACTTTTTTTTAGTTTTTCCTTCCCTTTTTCTAGGGCTAAGGACACCTTAGCAAAGGTAGGCCTACTTGCCAAAATATGTACTTTGCTATTTTGAAAACCAACAATTATAAAGTATCTATTCATTTACTTTTATTTCAACACAAACTTTCTCGAAAATTTCTACTTTATACCCTATTAGAGAATCTGTAAAATAGTAGTAGTAGCAGTAGCCCTGAGAGTTTCAACTTAACGCCCTTAGCGTTCCTGATCTGCCGTTTGGACAATCAGATTCCAACTAGTACCTTTTCATCTAGTGGCAAATAGCCTAAAACTCAAATAGTAGTAGTAGTAGTGAATATAGCATTAATAGTGGCATTAGCATTAGCAGTAAGTCTTAAGTGTTTCATATCCTGAGTTTCAATAAAAGTTGCATTTCCTAATAGTTTCAACAAAATCATCGAAGCCATTCATGAGACATTGTTGATGCACCCTTTTGACAACCGGCAAGCACATAGTGTATTTTGATTTAGCTTAACAAATCCCTCTATATATTTTATCTGGCTCACGCTACATTAAACACTCCCTTCCTTTACGGGAAACTTCTCCGTGAAAGTTACTTCCATGTAAAATACACCCCTCCCACCATATAATTCCCCGGAAAAATTGTCCTTAACATACTTCCATATGAAAAAGACTTAAATTTCTGTTTATTTTTCCAGTCACTCCTGAAATCCCCATTCCGTGAAAATATTTTCTAGGAAATCCAAATCTGCTGAAAATTCCCTTCAGGCCATTCCCCCAGAACATATTCACATGCGAACTTCAGCTGGCAAAGAGAAAGTAAGACAAATTTAAAGAATTTCGTATAGGAATTCTGTCAAAGCCCACAGTCTAAAATTTCCTCAGAAAGGTTCATCCTAAAAACTTCCCTCCCGGCGGCAAATTTTCCACATGGAAACCGACAACAGTTCTTGTCTGGAGGACTGTGGGGAGGTTGACATCCCCAAAGACATAACTACAGGACCTTTCAACAATGCTGAACAAATCTATCTCTTAAAATTTTTATCAGGAGTGCTTCGGCAATGATAGGCTGGGGTGGGGGATTGCTGGTTACCCTCTATTCACTTTTGACTCTTAAAAAGGGTACTAGGACTTCCAATTAAATGAGCCCCATCCGATCCGAAGTTTATGCGACCATCCTTTCCATAAATACCTTATATGTCCTAGGGGATAACTTAAAACCTATGCCTCTGGGCTCTAGGTGGTCGTGTCTAGTCTGAAGACATTGTTATATGCTCTTTGGATTATTGTCAACAAAAGCCTATCTAACACTTTCGATCGGATATGTTTTGGGAATATAGAATCTCAAGGAGGGAAAGCTATTGGCCCTCCATTATTTTTGACTCTTTAAAGGGAACTAGAATTATACCTTTGCGATCCAATTAACCTCCTCTTAAGTTTACACGATCATTCCTCCATAAAAGCCTTATAACCTTAGGAACATAACTTACAACCCTTGCCCCTAGACTCTGGAAGGTTGTGTCAACCCCAAAGGCCTTGCAACGTGATGTTTGGACAATTTTTCGGACGAATGGCTATTTCAAAATTTCTATCGGATTCATTTGGGAAAAATGCGACGTGGAGGAAGGGAGATAGCTGACCTCCGATCACTTTGTCTCTTAAAAAGGGCACTGAAATTTATGATTTCCAATCCAGTGAGCCCCCTTCAAGTTTATACGACCATATTTTTAAAGAAATTGTATCCCCCAGGGAATAACTTAGAACTCTTGTCCTGAGGGCTATAAAAGGGAGGGATTGTCATCCAACAAGACAATTTCTGGACCTTTCAACAACGCTGAACAAAATGGTTATCTCGAAATTTTGATTCGGTGTGTTTGGAGCAATGAAGGGCTTGGAAGGGGAGACTGCTTGCCCTCTTATAACTCGACTATCAAAAAGGGCTTTCAATTTCGAATTTACAAACCCGTTTCGAAGTTTCTGCGACAATCCTTATATATGAAAAGCCCTAGTCTAAAAAAATAAATAAACAATACATTGTACCCACAATCCTCATCACATGGGTAGGCTAATGTCTATATTAAGGGACTGTTCAGGTAACTAAGAAATAAACTTACCTCTGCAGACAGAATTACGTCATGAATCCAAATTTGATATTCATTTGTATTGGAAATGAACTTTACCCCCACCCCTAGTGTACAAGTATATACCCTGAATTGGTAAATACATAAGTGGAGTGAAGTTTATTTCCGATGCAAAAGAATGCTAAATTTGGATTTAGGATGCAGTGCTGACTAAAGAGTTAAGTTTACTTCTTAGCTAACTGAATAGTTCATTTAAAGAAACATTACCCCTTAAGCTGCACTATTGCACTGCCTATGATAACAAGAACATAGGCCACATAATCTTGAAAGATAGTTCCTATTGGTCCATGGGCCCACTTTCCGAGGCCCGTTTTCAGCGGATGAACAAACATCCAAATAATAAAGTAAATGGTTCTTGTGTCTTATAGCCACCGCACCCAAGAAAAGAAGTTGGATTAATCCTAATGAAACAATTCGTGCTTCATAAAACGCAGAAGAATTGTAGCCAGGGCATTTTGAATGCTGATCCACTATGCTTTACCCCACCCCAATGTGCAAATATATAACCCAAATTATATATTTTCCAGCTATTCTTGCAATGCGTCTCTCTTTGTTTCCACCCGTGTTAATTTAAATTGAAATAAAAACTGGAAACGAAACCTGACCAAAAAAAAACTGGAAAAACAAGTTATGGATGGGAAAATGCATTGAAAATATATAATTTGGCAATATATTTGCACTTTACGGGGGGGAAGGTAAAGTATAGAGGGTCAACATGCAAGATGTGTTAACTATGATTATTCTGCATGTCAGGAAGCAAGAATTGTTTTCTTAACATATTTCTTCTCTCCAGTTAGTTCTCAAGGCAAATTACCCAGACTATAATTTATGTTAATTATTTGCGCATTATGGAAAAGAGGGGGCAGAGCCAGCTACTTATCGCTTATATAAAATCGGGAAGTGAAGTTCAATTAGTGATAATGAAATGAAACAAAATATGATGAATAGGCCTAAACAAAAGTTTAAAAACAAATTTGGGCTATATATTTTTGCGCATTAGGAGGGGACAGCATAGCATATATTAAATACGTAAACTAACTATTGTTGCATTTAATAGTGTAAAATAAGGTAAAAAGTTTTACCAACACCCCCCTTCCACCCCTAATGTGCAAATATATAGCCCAAATTTGTTTGCATAGACCTAACCAAACCAAAATACAAACTAAATACTTAAATAAAATATAGCTACAATTTATTTTTCAACCAGACCAAAGCTAATTGTGTGGTCTAAAGAAGTTGCTTGACTAGTTTCTTGTATGATTAAATAAAAAAACAAGTTTTTTTAACGGAAAATAAGGAGCGACATCAAAACTTAAAACGAACAGAAATTACTTCTTATTTGAAAGGGGCTACTTCTTCATCAACGCCCCGCTCTTTATGCTAAGGTTTGACTCTTTCTCTTAACTCTACTTTTTAAAACAGTAAAAACCTTTAGCGTAAAGAGCGGTGCGTTGATGAGGAAGTAGCCCCTTTCACATACGAAGTAATTTCTGTTCGTTTTAAGTTTTAATGTTGCTCCTTACTTTCCGTTAAAAAACTTGTTTTTTTTTATTTAATTTCTGAACGTTTTTGAATCAATGCATGTTTTGATTATGGCTCTCCGCAGATGAATAATTAAAACGAAATTTGCATATTTATTTTTTGGCTAAATGGCTTTCTCATAGTTTTGATCGAATGATTTTGAGAAAAGGGAGCGGGGGAGGCCTAGTTGCCCTCCAATTTTTTGACTACTTAAAAAGGCAACTAGAACTTTAAATTTTTTTCGAATGTTTTTATTAGTAAAAGATATACGTAACTTACAAATTAGCTTACGTAACGAACTTCTGTATTCTCATGTTTTTATTACGTATATGAAGGGGTTCACCCCCTCGTCAGTACCTCGCTCTTTACACTAAAGCTTAATTTTGTCCCAATTTCTTAAGAATTTTCCTGAATCACAAAAGCCGTGGAGTAAATAGTTGAAATTACTAAAAATACTTCAGCGTAAAGAGCGAGGTATTAGGAAGAGGTGAGCCCATCATATACGTAATAATTTCTGTTCGTTTTAAGTTTTAATGCTTCTCCTTACTTTCAGTTGAAAAAACTTCTTCATAATTATTTTTTCATTGTTTTTTTTTGTAATAATGCTAGAAAATCCTGCACTCCCTTCATGGAAATTTTCTTCCCCCAAAGATAAATTCCTCCATGGAAAGTTCCCCAGCATATCCCCCTCTTATCACCCCCCACAACCTAAAAATTCCCCCAGAAAACGTCTGTACGCTTCCAAATAACCATTACTATATGTAAGCACTGGTCAAAGTTTGTAACTTGTGGCCCCTCCCACGGGGACTGTGGGGAAGTAAGTCGTCCCCAAAGACAAAGTTTTAAGGTTTTTTTACTACGCTGAATAAAATGGCTATCTTAGAATTTTGATCCGGTAACTTTGGGAAGATAATTTTGCGTGGGAGGGGGCCTATTTGCCCTCCAATTGTTTTGGTCACTTGAAAAGGGCACTAGAACTTGTAATTTCCGTTTGAATGAGTCCTCTCTCAAGATTCTAGGACCACTGGGTCGATTTAATCACCCCTGTGAAAAGTAACCATGGTATGAGCTCTAACAAAATTCTATGAATCAATAGATTGATTTAAAAGGAAAATAAGAGGCTTAATGCCGGTCAGGATTTAAAATAAGAGCTCTGAGTCACGATGTCCTTCTAAATATCAAAATTCATCAAGATCTGATCACCCACTCGTATGTTATAAATATCTAATTTTTTTCTAATTTTTCCTCTCCTTTTAGCCGCCCAGATGGTCGAATCTGGGAAAACGACTTTATCAAGTCAATTTGTGCAGCTCCCTGACACGCCTACCAATTTTCATCGTCCTAGCACGTCCAGAAGCACCAAACTCAACAAATCACTGAACCCCTCCCCCCAACTCCCCCAAAGAGAGCGAATCCAGTACGGTTCCGTCAATCACGTATCAAGGACATTTGCTTATTCTATCCACCAAGCTTCATCCCGATTCCTCCACTCCAAGTGTTTTCCAAGATTTCCCCCTCCACCTCCCCCCAATGTCAAAAGATCTGGTCGGGATTTGAAATAAGAGCTCTGAGACATATATTCCTTTTAAATATCAAATTTCATTAAGATCCGATCACCTATTCGTAAGATAAAAATACCCAAATTTTCACGTTTTCCAAAAATTCCGGTTTCCCCCTCCAACTCCCCCCAATGTCACAGCATCTGGTCGGAATTTAAAATTACAGCTTTAAAGCACAAGATCCTTCTAAATATCAAATTTCATTAAGATCTGGTCACCCTTTCGTAAGTTACAAATACCTAAATTTTCAAAATTACCCCCCCCCCCCAACTCCACCAAAGAGAGCAGATCCGGTCCGGTTATGTCAGTCACGTATCTTAGACAGGTTTTTATTCTTCCCATCCAGTTTCGTCCTGATCTCACCGCTATAAGTATTTTCTAAGATTTCCGGTTCCCCCCAACTACCCCCCCCCCAATTACGCTGGATCCGGTTGAGATTTAAAATAAGAGATCCGAGTTAAAATGCGATTCTTTTTATGTAGCTATTGATATCAAAATTCCGTTTTTTAGAGTTTTGATTACTATTGAGCCGGGTCGCTCCTTACTACAGTTCGTTACCACGAACCGTTTGATGTTCGCATCATTCATGATCGAAATTGTATAATGTGTATTATATAACTGATAAGTACGCAGAGCCGTTCCTAGAGTAGATGATGTCTGAGGAAAAATTAATTACCCCCTTTCCCTCCTTTCCAGTTTAAAAATAAAACAGAATCAAAGTGAAAAATTAGATATAAATAGTCGACTCCCAGCCGGAACGCCCTCCACGGCACTCGGAGCAACTGCCAAGGTGACCCCCCCCCCCTTGAACGGTTCTGGTTAGGATAAACCATTATAGAAACACCTTCAAATGTTTTAGCTAAAAAATATCGGCATATTATAAAGTATAAATTGTTTTCCTAATACTTTTCCTCTTTTCCATTATGTGTAAATATTTTAAAGTAAATTATAGCCTGGGTAATTCGCCTTGAGAACTAACTAGAGAGAAGAAATATATAAAGAAAACAATTCTTACTTCATTTGTAGGCTAAAATCTGTATTTAAGATTCTAAACAATTTTTGGTAAATATCACTTCTTCCATAATATTGACAGTGGAGTGGATTGACACAAAAGGGAAGTACCTACCTCCACTACTTATCCCTCTAGAGGGCCCTGACCTATGATGACCTTTAAAATATGTGTGTTATAAAAGTGAAACCTTACAAAATAGACCTTCTGCTTAAAGGAACAACAACAAAATTGTTTTCAGCTTCACAACTTTGCTCAATCCCAATTTATAGGGTTTTAAGGATATGCAAATATATTTCCTATATTCTGAAAAAAAAACATTGACATTGAAAAGACATAATGTCTGATGGACATTAAAAAGAGAATCTAAACATGCTACCCCTTTTACTTCCTAGTTATTC
>NW_027066195.1:0-19347 GCF_032884065.1 Artemia franciscana
CAAAATTTGGTTGGATGTTTTTGGGGAGATGAGAGCGTGGGAGAGGGGCTATTTGCCCTCCAATCACTTTCGAATACTAAAAAGGGTACTATCCTTTTCAATTTCCAATCGAATCAGCTCTTTTCGAAGTTTCTATGAAAACAAATGGCAATCTTAAAATTTCTATCAGATACATTTTGGGAAAATACGACGTGTAGGGGGTTATTCACCTTCCGATCAATCTAAATCTCAAAAGGCCACTAGAACTCTTGATTAATCATCCAATGAGTCTCGTTCAAAGTTTGTGCGATCACCCTTTCTATATATACCTTATATGTCCTCATAGTGTAGCCTATACCCCTTGTCTGAGGGCTGGAGGGGGGGGGCTGTCATCCTCAAAGACATAATTTCCGGACCTTTCAGATATGTTGAATATTAATTGGATGTGTTTTGGGAAATAGTGGGCGCGGGAGTGGGTTAATTGCCGTCCAATCACTTTTGAATATCAAAACGGGCAATAGTCCTTTCAGTTTCCAATCGAATGAGCTCTTTTTTGAAGTTTCTACGACAACTACTTCGATACGAAGCCCTGGTCTAAAGCCAAAAAATAAATAATTCATTGTGCCCATATCGCTCTTTACTTAGGCAGCATTATAACACTGCTTATTATACAGAGAGCAAAAAACGATTGTAGAGTTTACCAAAGATCAAAATTAGTAAAATAATAATTTTGAAATATCTTTATTATTTTAACGCCTATATTTCCAAAGTTACTACAGGGAAAGAATTGTTCGGAGAAATACCGCTGCTCTCCGCCTATTATCGTTAACGCAACTTTGTCATCAAACTAAAAAACATCTTTTTCATTTTTTTCTGTTATTAACAAAAGATATATGGGATTGTCTATTTTTGTATATTATACTTTTTCTGGGGATAAGGTGGGTGAGTTTAAGTTATTAAATAGGTAATCACTTGTTGATGAGCCCTGTTTTAAGGTATAAGTATTTATTTTGACATAATATTTAACATTTAAAAAAATAGAAATGTGTTACTCATTTTTGAAAAATTTTGGAATACTACGAATTTTCTAATTCACCTTGGTCTTTTCTTCACCCCTCCCTCCCACCTGCATAAGGAAATCAGGCCTCACATATTCTTTGGGCCTAAAATTTATAGCTTTCGATTAAAATAAAGTCGTCTATTATAATCCAAATGAGAATTTTATTGTAGTGGAGAATCTCCTATTGCTCATCATCGTTGTGCTCTTATTCATTACAAGTCTAGTCTCTTGGGTTTTATAACTATTCTCCCAAACCTGGTTTGGAATATTTTATTTCTGGCGAAAGAAGCTCTCGACTGTTGCTTGGCTGCATCACCAGTATAAAAAAAGCCTTTTTCACCATCTAACGGCTGGTCAGATGAGACGATATCAGCAGAGGCTGTCAAGTGAGCGGAAGCTGGGCATTTGGCAGGGTTGTCTTCAGATACTGTCACACATGGCCGAGGATTTTCTGCCTGCTCATATTCGTGTCTTTGCTTACCGATTTCTCTACAATCTGCTGTCTTATGAGATAATCTGACTTCGTTTGCATCAAATTACTGATCTGTCATCGATGACAGCCGTATATGATCGTGACTGAGGGCAGAATTGGATAATATTGCCCCTCATCCAAGGACTAACTGGTGTCATCTGAACATGTACTTTCAATCCTACTTTGATTTCTGCCATGGCTTTGGTTGTTATACCTAGTACATCTTCTGACGCACTCTATAGTTTTTTCTTTGATAGCGAAAGTTTTCTTCATGTACAAGTTCCTTCCCTAAATACTGCGGCATAACAGGATGAACTTACCGACACTGGCGACAGGGATGGTGCTGTCACGGTATTGATTGGGGTGTGTTGTGGTATTCAAGGATGCAGATACATGGATACTGCCCGCTTATCACGCCCTTGTTGTATGTACTTTTCGACGATTTCATTTGATATGGGATGATCAGGGCAAGACGTTTGGTTTTCGATGCTCAACTTAATGTGAATAACCCTAATTCACTGGAGCTGAACTGAACTTTTAAAGATTAAATTTTTTTATGTTGAGAAGTCCTGACGAAGGCTCCAGCCTTTAATTACTTTTTCAGGGCATGACTTACCGTAATCAGGCCATTTCTCTAGAATTTTCGGTGGTTGCATCTCATGATATGCAGTTGTCTCTTGTCTGATTTGTTCAAGTATGCTATCAGTAGCAGCTATTCTTTCACAAACGAGTTTAAAAAGACTTTGATTTCCTTTTTCATTTTTGGTCGATATCTGGAAATTTAGGTCTGGAAAATGCGTCAGTAACAGAAATTCCTTTACCGGCTATATATATAAAAGTCAAGTCACATGGCTGGGTTTACGTTATGAAGCGTCGAATCCTTGGTGGTTCTTCATGAAGAGGTTTCTTAATTTTGATCAGAAGGGTTGATGTACCGTAACTACCTGCACTACGCTTTCCTTCCGTACAGGTACAGATGAAAGTAACAACAATTGTAAACTATGGCAAATAGCTTTTTTTCTAGTTGAAAGTAGTTCTGTTCAGATTGGATCAGTGATCTTGATGTATACGCGAAGGTATACACGCAGAAATTTGTGCTCTCGGTCCATGTATTGAGGCATCAAACTCAAGATCTAGGATTGGGCCTGCGCTGTCAAAGAGAGCCAAGTTAGTTACTACAGGTTCTTTAATCTTGTTTAAGCAAGCGGTTTGACAGTCTTTCCACTAAAATTAATCAAGAACTTCAATGGTTGATTCTGAGTTGCCAGGTTTGGTATATATCTTGAGAGAAAATTAGGCATTTTGAAAGAGTTTGGAGCTCGTCTTTGAATTTTGAGATGTTATATTTTGATCGCACATAGTCTCTCAGGGACAATATGAAATAAGGAGGTGCGAAGTAGAAACTGCGGATAAAATTGCCAAGGATCTTGAAGATACAGCTAGGCAAGATAATAAAATGTTGCACAGCCATTTTAATAAAATGAGAGGGAGAAGTCAATCTGGACTTGTGCCAGTTACAAATTTTTGTTCGTTTTAAGCTTGATTTTCATATTCAACTTAAGCTTTACTTGTTTTAAAATTTATTGATTCATTTATATTAGTACCTGTTGTATATTTTTTGGCTATGATTTTTTATTTAATTTCTGTTCGTTTTGGGTTTAATTTATTGTTTAACAGTAATTTCTGATCGTTTTGAGTTTGAGTTATTGTAGGTTTCTGTTTCTTCTGATCTTAAGTTTAATATGGCCTTTACTTTTCTTTAGAAAACTTCTTTTTTGGAATTTTTTTTTAATCAATTTCTGTTCGTTTTTGATTGCCAAAGTTTCAGTCTGAGGTTTTCAAAATAATTTTAATTCAAAACAAACGAACAGTTTTGGCAAGAACTAATAAAATTACTGAATATTTGACATATGATGATACTAAACTCTGAAAGCACACCCACTCAAGATTTTGTTTTACCCAGGGCCGGATTTAAAGCTTTGAAGTTTCTAGGCCAAAGCGTTTATAGCCACTCCCCTTCGGCAAGATTTTCTGGGAAACCCCAAAACTTCGGGAATAGCGAAAGCTACGGGGTCTAGTGGACCTATTGGTAAATCCTGGTCTGGTTTCACTGTAATTTAGTATCTGAAGTAAAACTTTCTTGAGGTTTTGTAAAAAAAAAAGAGCATTATCTATTGAATTCCGGTGCTCAATAAAACGTTCCACAAATTGCTGGTGTGTTCGACCGACGTAAAATATTCCGCAAGCACAAGGAATTCTATATACTCCACTTGCCAAACTGTTATGTGTTATATCTTTTCTTGAATTTAGAAAGTTACTCAATGGTCTGACCGATTTAAAAAAAAGTTCATATATTATCTTTTAACAAATCCTTTTAACTTTCTCCCCGAGAATCGGTATGTATGGATATGAAACGTATTTGTTGGAAATTGTAGGATCCAAAAGATGAGAACCTTCATTTTTATAACTTTTTCCATATTTAATCTGCCTTTCCTTTACTATTTCATTTACAAATTTTACAGAATATCTATTGCAAAACAAAACATCCCTCAAATATAATTGTTCGCTTTCAATATACTACGGGGAACAAATTTGAAAAACTCGTTAAAAAAAATGATATGATCGTTCTTTTTTCTGCTGAAATTGGGTGAGATGAACGAAAATTTAAATGCCTGTTATTATCAGTTGGATTTCTATAAAATGAAAAAAGTGTACCATTGTCACGTTTTTTATCAATTTAATATCTAAAAAGGCTAGCCTTTCTTATTTATGCAGCTCTAGCGTAAATTTAATATTTTTGTCAAATCTTTTTAAATGATCAAGAAAAAAATTTAAGGAATCGAATCCATGTTCCCAGAAACATAAAACATTATCCATAAACCTCCCCCGCAAACAAGGAGACAGACCAAAACACTGAATGGCTGACATTTCTATAGAGTCCAATAATAAATTAGCCAGGATTGGGCTTTAAGGTACGTCCATTGCTAAACCGAAGACGTGTTGATAAAATTTCCCTCTAAAACCGAAATAAAAGGAATACCTGTTTACCAACGTGACCAATTTCATAATGGCTTCAACGTCCATGCTTTGCAAACTGCTACTTCTAATAATAACTCACTGCAGCACCAAGCTACCTGAGGTCAACACAGCTACGCACGCTCCTCCTCCAACCCAATCTATTCAAGGCCTCCCTCTTTACACCCTCCCAGGAAGTTAAAGTTACATCTTTTATCAATTCGAAATATTTTTGTTGACAGGTATCTTAATTTTCGTTCGTCTCACCCTATTTCAGTAAAAAGGGAACAGTCATATCATTGGTTGATAGAGTTTTAAATTTGTTCCCCGGAGTATACTGACTGAGAGCGAACGGTTGTATTTGAGGGATGTTTTACTTTGCAACCGGTATTCTCTAAATTTGTAAATGAAATAGTAAAGAAAAGGCAGATTAAGCACGAAAAAGATAATAAAAACGAAGGCTCTAAACTTTTGGACCCTAAAATATCCAATAGATACGTTTCATTAACTTACATACAAATTTTTGGCGAGATTAAATTGAAAAAAAAAACTAGTTTTTTTAACTGAAAGTAAGGAGCGACATTAAAGCTTAAAACGAAAACAAATAACTCCGTGTATGAAAGGGGCTGTTCCCTTCTCAACGCCCCGCTCTTTACGCTAAAGTTTGACTCTTTCTCTCAATTATACTTTATTAAACAGTTAAATACTTCTCTCCTCCCATGGCGTATTCCTCCAGGGAAAGATCCTTCCACATAGCCCCCTCCCCTCAAACCCCCCCCCCCCAAACCAAAAAGGTCCCCCTGAAAACGTCTGTACATTTCCCAATAACCATTACTGTATGTAAACACTGGTCAAAATTTGTAACTTACAGCCCCTCCCCCAGGGACTGTGGGGGATTAAATCATCCCAAAGACATAATTATTAAGATATTCAGCTATGCTGAACAAAATGGCTATCTAAAAATTTTGATCCGTTGACTTTGGGAAAAGATAGCGCGGGAGGGGGCCTAGGTGCCTTCCAATTCTTTGGTCGCTTGAAAAGGGCAAGAAGACTTTTCATTTACGTTAGAATGAGCCCTCTTGCGACATTCAAAACCAATTGGTCGATACGATGACCCCTGGGGAAAAAAAACAAATAAAACGCACACGTGTTCGGTCTTCTGGCAAAAAATACGAAGTTCCGCATTTTGATAAGAGCTTGAAACTTCTGCAACAGGGTTCTCTGATATTCTGAATGAAATGGTGGTATTTTTGTTAAGATTCTATGACTTTTAGGGTGTGTTTTCCCCTATTTTCCAAAATGCGGCAAATTTTCTCATGCTTGTAACTTTTGATGACAAACACTAAATTTGCTGAAACTTATACATTTAAAATCAGCATGAAATTCCGATTCTTTTGATGTATATTTTAGTATCAAAATTTCGTTTTTTAGAGTTTCATTTACTATTGAGCCGGGTCGCTCCTTTCTACAGTTCGTTACCACGAACTGTTTGAAAATTAAATAGACTTTATTTAAACATAATGTATCAACTTGTTTTAAATCAATCAAACCATTGAGTAGCTTTTTAAATTCTGGAAAATATATAACACGTAACAGTTTGGCAAGTAGAGTGTATAGCATTCCTTGCTCTTGCGGAAAATTTTACGTCGATTGAACACACCAGCAATTTGTGGAACGCTTTATTGAGCATCGTAATTCAATAGATAATGCTCTAAAATTTATAAAACCTCAAGAAAGTTTTACTTCAGCTATAGCAGAACATATCTTTAATAACCCGGACCATTTTGCGCCGTTCGAGAAGGCAACAGCCATTTCCAAAGATAAAGGTTTCACTCAATGGGCTCTTGAAGCATTAGAAATAAAGAAAAAATTAACAATTAACAGAGATACTGGTAATATAAATATTGATCTTATTTAAGAAAAAAAATGAACCCATATTTAAAGTAAAGTATTGCAATATGTCCCAGGGGCTAGTTTAAAGAACAAACCTAAGCAAATAGCAGCATCACAAGCTTGACAAAAAATTATGTCGCAATAATATATTCCTATTCCGTTTGTTATTTTAAAAATTTTAATCCTGCTACTTCTGTGGTTTGATGAGGATATCTACAAAGTGTAAATGCTGATTAATTGTATAATATATATTTTAGGTTAGTCTATTTTAGTTATATATATATTTTTTGTTTTCCTACACTGAAGATGCCTTGTTAGATACGGGTGAAATATTTGTTTGAGTTTTTGTTTTCATTTATTGGCTATAGGGCCGTTTATCGTCTTAATATTTTTTGCTTTGTGTTTTTTGTCATGGCTGGCCGGTTCGGCTTTAAATCTTTTATTATTAAACAGAGCTACTTATTCTAATTAAACGGCCTTTGAGATTCCCGAAATATTCTTGAGGAATTGGGACAAAATTCGAATTTTAGCTTAACGAGCATGGTATTGACAAGGGGGCGACCCCCTCATATACGTAATAATTTATGTTTATTTTAGGTTTTAATGCTGCTCATTGCTTTCGATAAAAAAAACTTGTTTTTTAGTTAATGTGTGACTAAAATGGTAGTCAGTATGTCCCGAAGTAGCCAAAATGTCAAATTTAGCAAGAAAAGATGTTGTTTTGTTTTTATTTCCTTGTATGATCCTTTGTTTCATGTTCTCGTTTGAACGATTTAGTTCAGTGTCCTAAATTGAAAAAAAAATCTTTGGATGGGGGTGGGCAAACTACTAAAATGTTTCCTACACTGCGGAGGAAATTTATCATGAACAGAGAAATCACCAATGCAACAACACAAACACACACACACACACAAAAAAAAAAAGAAAAAAGAGAGAGACAGAAGGAGAAAAGGAAGACTGTTTTCCTAAATAAATTAGTGATTAATATAGACCAGCACTTGAATGAGGCCTTAACCCTACTCATCCATACAATCAAATAGGTCAAACAGCATAGCCATACACAATCAACCATAAAGAATAATCCATGGACAGGCAGTCATGTCGTCAATAAGTATAAGTCGTCATTTACCAAACAATAGAAAAAATAATAAAGACAAATAATTCAGAGGCAACAACCCAACGCAAGGGCTCATCAGGAGAATACGCTGGCCTATATAGGGTTTCGCCAGTTTAAATTCTCTACCCAGCCAAGTGTTGTGGCTACCACAAAATATCCATGGCATCCCCGTGTCAGGTATCACCCCCAAAATACATGCCTATGAAAGGAAAAAAAACCAGCAAATGTAAAACAACCAAGTAACACCAAAACAAGCTTATCCTGTTAATATATCTCTCTTTTTTAGCAGCAATAGGTAAACTAAATATAATAAATTTTACCAAATCACAAATATTAACACATTGCAAAAAACCTGAATGAACTAAACAACTATAGAATTCATCTTTACCATGCGGCTAATTTTTAAAAAAATCCGCTCAATTAGAAACACAATTCAAAATAAATGGCGCTGCAACAACATTTCTCGAACCTCCGAAATTAGTTGAAAATTTCTTTAAGTATTTCTAGATAATTCTTTTGATATTTATTTAAAAGTTCGTTATAATGAAAACTAAATTTTTTAAAATGCCAAGTTAATTTATTTGCAGAAAAACCTCTTGATATCAATTTTTCGCTTAAGATTTTAAATCTATTCTTAAAATCAATATAATTACTACAAATCCTTGCATAACGAAGTAACTGTGAGAAAAACGCTGAATATGTGATATTTGAGTGTATATTACTTTCAGGGAATGGGAAACTAATCACTTCAAAATCAAAATCATCCGTTTTATTATACATTTTAAAACTTAATTTATTATTATCACACATATTAATATTTAAATCTAAGAAATGATCTTCATGACCAGCGCCATGACTAGGTTCAAGAATAAGCTCTGATGGATATATATCTTTAGAAATATCAATGAAATCCTTACAATTTAAGACCAAAATATCATCTAAATATCTTTTATTATTTGACAAAACATGTTTTAAATTAATTGGATTATTCTTATCCATCATATATTCATATTCTAGTTGACTTAAAAACAAGTCAGCTATAAATGGGCTGGCATTCCCCCCCCCATGGGAATTCCCACAATTTGCTTGTACAAATCACCACCAAATCTTACATAAGTATTGTATAAAACAAATTCTAATAACTCAAAAATCATATCCAAGCTGTAACATCTTTAGCTAACTGTAGTATTAAAGCAATTTGTCCATATAGCTTTTTTATTATAAGTGTCTATTTTTATATTTAGATTTCTTGATAACAGTTTTTAAATTATCAAACACTACATTAAGTGATAAATTAGTATACATTGTCGCAAAGGATATTTTCTATCTAAAAGCATATTTCTTGCAATTTTTACAACTTAAATACAACAGCAGATACAGGATTTCACGAAGAGGGGGGGGGGGGGGGGTAGATCAGTTAAGACAAAAATATATTCTTGTCTCAAGTAGTTATAGCTGTAGTCTAGGGTGTCATTAACCCCTTTTCTTGTGAACCTTTGCAGAAATGTGTCAAAAAATCAAAAACATGCAGACTATTAAATTAAAAAAAAAAGGTTGGAGTGGCGAAAACTTTTTATAAACGAAAACTTTTTATAAATGTATTTGTAAAATGACCATATTTTTTCCGAAGCCATCTTATTTACTCAAACAAGCGTATATAACCAAACAGTTCGTGGCAGCGAACTATAAGTAAGGACTGACGCGGCTTAGTAGTAACAGAAACTCTAAAAACAAAATTTGATACCGGTATACATATATTAAAAGAATTGGCTTATTGTGCTGATTCCAAACATATAAGTTTCATTGAGTTTAGTGTTACATATCAAAGGTTACGAGTCCGGAAAAATTTGATTGATTTCCCAAAAAGGGGGAAACACCCTCTAAGACTTAAAGAATCTTAATGAAATTAACACCGTCAAATTCAGCGTGTCATAAAATCGTATTTCAGATATTTCAACTTCCTATCTGGAAAAATGAGGAATTTTCTATTTTTTGTCGGAAGAAATATCATGGATGCTTTTTTTTTTTACCCAGGGGTGGTCATATTGACCCAGTTGTCTTAAAGTATCAAGATAGAGATCATTCAAACGGAAATTAAAAGCTCTTATGTCCTTTTTAAGTGACTAAAAAGATCGGAGGGCAAATAGGTCCCCTCTCCCGCCCCTTTTTCCCAAAATCGTCCGATAAAAATTTGAGATAGCCATTGTGTTCATCATAGTTAAAAAGCCCAATAACTATACCTTTGGATATAAAATGCATCCCCCCCCCTACAGTCCTAGGGCCAAGGTCTTTAAGTTATAAAATGTGCCTATTGTTTACGCATAGTATTTGTTATTGGGAAGCATGCATAGATTTTGGTGTATGGGAGGACAAATTTTCTGCTTGGGGTTTTTTCACGAGGGGAGTTTCCGTGGGGGAAGTTAATTGGTGGATATCTCTCTAAGACGTTGTTCGAGAGATATTTGAAAGTACTGTGTCCTCGTCACGCTGTCAGTGTCGCTCCAAACCTTACCTAGACCACTCATTTTATTTCTAAGCAAATAAACAAAATGAAATTCCTATGTTCTCAATTTTAAAAATCTTAGACCCTTCGTGGCATAATATTTATTTTGAGGTTTCACCTACTTAAAAATTAGCCTTTTTTAAGATGTAAATACACATAGCAAAGCCAAAGTCTGGTGGTGGGGTGGGGGGTACCTATCCCCTGCGTCATAGTCATTTACACAACTACTTAAGATGCCTTCCAAACCTAGAGGAGGTTTCCATTTTGAAATTACCCTTAATACGACCTCGCAATTAGACAGCCTCTCATGTTGGTAAAAAACTTGAACTACTTCCAGCAATGCTCAAAAAACCATAACAGCTTCAACATGTTTCGAATCTGACAAATATAAAAAGGTGGGAAAGAAGTCTAAAAGATTCAGATAATTCTGAAGTTTTGGCCAACTACTGGGTTAAGGAACATAATTTGTGTAAATTCCCAACCGGTCACGATAATGAAAAGCAGCTCTAATGTGCTAGGGGAATGGGGACTGGCTTTATGAGAACCTCGAACTATATTGCTGAATAACACAAACTTTGAAGGTTTTCCTACTAAAATTTGTGTCGTTGTCACTGTCAGTAATTTGCGTCGCTGTCACTATCAGCAATCTCAGCAGCTTCAACCTATCATAACTATCTATTTTATTTTTATAGTCATAATACCCGAAACAGTCATAATTCCATTATTCGTAATTATTATTCGTAATTCATAATTTCATAATTCGAAACAGTCATACCTCGAAACAAGTCATAATTACTGACAGTTATCATTGTCAGTAATTTGCGTCGCTGTCACTGTCATCAATCGCAGCAACTTCAACCTATCATAACTATCTATTTTATTTGTATAGTCATAATACTCGAAACAGTCATAATTTCATTATTCCTAATTATTCGTAATTGTTATTCGTAATTCATAATTTCATCATTCGAAACAGTCATAACTCGAAACAAGTCATAATTATTGACAGTTGCCACTGTCAGTAATTTGCGTCGCTGTCACTGTCAGCAATCTCAGCAACTTCAACCTATCATAACTATCTATTTTATTTGTATAGTCATAATACTTGAAACAGTCATAATTTCATTATTCCTAATTATTTTATTCGTAATTCATAATTTCATCATTCTAAACAGTCATAACTCGAAACAAGTCATAATTACTGACAGTTGTCACTGTCAGTAATTTGCGTCGCTGTCACTGTCAGCAATCTCAGCAACTTCAACCTATCATAACTTTTATAGTCATAATATCGTACTGTTTGTGTGTATATATTTCTCACGTTCAGTGTATATCCATTCTTATTCCGTTTCTAGTGCTCCGCTCCTTTTTTTTCTCGTTTTTGTGATGGATTTTATAATAATGAACAATAATGATAAAAATGACATAAATTTTACAAATTGAAAATCGTTCTGGGCTTAAATAGGAAAACAGCAAGAAATCTTGTACTCTTATTCAATTTATGATACACTTCTGTTGCATAAACTGAATTGAAAACACCCTTTGTAAAATTTTTCGTAAATTTATGAATCTTTTGACAAATTTGGACTCCCCCATTCTTTGCCAGCAATGCTTGTTTACCTCAAGGTTTACGACTGATCTTTGTGTCATAATTTCACCGACTTCAAAAAAAAGAGAAAGGATGATTACAGTCTGCATAAATGATTTTTCCATTGAAAATCTATTTTATGTCCCCGAAAATTCCATGAATTTTTAAAATTTATTTCTGAATTCGAAAAAAAAAGAGAGTAGATGTACTTTGTCGTCCTCTGACTAGAAAGCTGGGCTCTTACACGCTGGTAATAAGAAGATAAAATAAAAAAACAAAATTTTTACACAAAGAGTATGAAAATGTTGAGAAGAAAAAGCGAACAGAAAAAACCTATCCATTTCAAATGTCTACAATTCCTAGAAATGTTCCAAAAGTTCAACATGAAAGAAAATATCCAATATAAGTTTCAAAACATAGTTTTGATTTCACTCAGATTTGTAAAAATAGCTTGTTTTGCTATTTTACCTTTCTAAATACAGCATTTTTTCC
Organism: Artemia franciscana; assembly: GCF_032884065.1. NCBI lineage: Eukaryota > Metazoa > Arthropoda > Branchiopoda > Anostraca > Artemiidae > Artemia > Artemia franciscana. The sequence goes on from NW_027066195.1 coordinate 12,120, forward strand.
TCTCATTTTCCACTTGAGTGGCTTCTATAACCCAGCTGTTAGCATTTTCTCAGCGTTTAAACTAAGTCTAAAATTCTAAGTGAAATTCTATCATCCCAAAGCTTCTTCCACTTCCGAAGGTCTTTGTGAAAGTTAAGAATATCCTTTCATTTAGCACTATGACTGTCATTATACGTTGTTGTCTGCTTATTTCTTTAACAGCAAGGAATTTTCTTTATCAAGTTTTAAATTTGGGTTGAACAAATTAACATGTTAAAAAGAAAAAAAATTATCAATTAGGCGACCCTTAATCATAGATATCAGAAAAGTTTCCTCACACCAATGTCTGACCATTCAATCATTGCTCTTTTACTACTTTGATTGACAGTCGCCCGGGTTAAGAACCCTTCAGTAATTAAGTTCTGACTGTGACTGTTTTATTGTTGTTAGGGTTTTAATTCTTATAATTTTTTGGGTGTTATTGAATTTTATTTATATTTTTGTTTTTTTTTGTTTTTTTACATTGACTTTCCGTGTTTGTTTTGTTGTTTTTTCGGCATTTTCCATGAATATATTATTTTGTTCGAAATAATTTGAACAAAATCGAACGGTCGAGGCCGTTGTTCTCTCGAAATATTCGCTTTGTGTGTTTTTTTTTCAGCATTTTCGCTTGGCCTTAAGAGCCCCATTTTTAATCGTTTGCTTTCTTTATATTATGGCAGGCCAATGTGGTCTAAGAAATTATTTTTGGTATTTATAACGCATGTAAAATTATACAATATTCTGAATAAATCCTAACACCAAAAGTAAAGGTGTGGAACAAGTGACAGCGAAACTCACATTAGATCGCAAAGAAAAATGTCGCACAACGAAACCTGTGGTTAGAAGACAAAAATCGAAGTTACGATGTAACACAAAATTCTACAAGATATTGAATGAATCCAGATATTGAACAGCTAAAGTCAAAGTTATAGAAAAAGTGTTAGATAATGATGAATTTCAATGAAGCCCAAAAAAATCTCTGGTTAGAAGACAATGATTCTTCAAGAAGCAACACAACGAATCACAAATGAAAATGATGAACAATGACGTGTGCAATTAGAAGACAAGCTATAGTGAGGACCAAATCTAATCGCAAACGAAAATGACGCCCAACGAAATCTGCTGTCACAGAGAAGCACCAGTGAGAATCAAAACGAACCACAAACGAAAATAATGGAAAACAGAATATGTACTTAGAAGACTAGTGGCAACGAATTAAAAACAAAAATCAGATAGCAAATAAAATTCACATTGAAATCTGCGGTTAGAAGACAAGTGACATAGAGAATCACATTGAGCCGCAAACGGCAATGTCAAACAACAGTATCTGCGGTTAGAAGATATGTGACAAAGAGTAGGATCATTTGAATAGAAATCAGGCACATGCGCACTTATTCAAGGTGACGAATAACTCCAAACAGCTAATTCAAACGACATGAAGCAAGTGACAGCGAGAATCACACTGAATCAAAAACAAAAGTTGCACAGCGAAATCTACGACAAGAAGGAAAATAAAACCTGCAATGTCATGCAAAATTATACAAGATGATGAGTGAATACGAACAATTAAAGCAGAAGGCGTTGAAAAACGTCTGAGGCAATGATAAACGAAAATGAAGCACAACAGAATCTGCTGGTAAAAGCCATGCGACAACAAGCATCACAATAATGACAAATGAAAATTATGGAAATCTTAATCTGCTGTTAAAAGACAAGTGACAGTGAGGATCCCATCGAATAATAAAGGAAATGACGCACAACGAGAGAGAGAATAAAAACGAGTTGCAAACGAAGTAAAATCAATTTTTTAACAAGATAATTAAAGCAAAAAAAAAATACTGGGAAAAAATATGGCATACAAATCACATTTGTCTGTGGTTAGAAGACGAGTTCTGAGCAGTTCAGTATCACCCGATTTGCGTTGACCAATGGTCGTAATTGGCATGAGGGTCTATTTTATTCTTTTTTTCTGTTCCATCATTTAGTTCAAACTTGTATATTTTTTTCTCTTTCCCTGTTTTGAAGCCATGGAGCCGACTTTGGGAGGGGGGTTTCAAATTATGATTTTTTCGTTGCATGGATATATTTTTAATAAACAAACTTGAACTTCTTGAAAGTTCTTTGAAACATTTGGTATTTGTCTCCTCAAAAAATTGTGTGATTTGATATGTCTAAAAGTAAGCCTACTTTCAACACTTTTTTTTACCAATTGGGCTAACCGGAAAGAATTAAAGCATAGTCAATTAAACAATTTTAATGATAATTTGCGCAACCGCTAACCAAACGAAAAAAAGAAAAAAAACGATAATCTATTATTACACAAGTAATACTTCAAAATCAATTCGACACATTAAATAAGCTTTGAGCCTTTGAGTTTGACACAACCAAAAAATGTTTTGCTTTGTTCGACAACATACACCCGTTGAGGCTCAACGTCTCTCATAAAAATTCTGTCACCGTCGTTCAGAAATGTCACAGCAGAGGTATGGCAAGTTTGACCAACTGCTGAATGTTCTTTTGCGACTGCACAGTGCAAAAATGGCTCATTATTGATGAAGACTTCATAGGAGTTTAACTTATGAGGATCTGCGTAATAAACCTGGAAAATATCAGTTATATTCATAACAATAATAATACAGCACACACCTTTTTGAAGAAATACAAATTCATTAAAGTATTTCTGGGTTGTTGTTTGTAGAAAGCTGGGCTTGAAGGTTGACAAAAGGGACAGGGAGAAGAAGCTCCTGCTAAAAAAAAACTTGCTTCTTAGAACACTTCTCAAAAGCTATTGAAAAGATACGTTCTAACAGAGGACATCAATTACCTTAGTTGCAGTTGGAAGATTGGTTTTATTTAAAAGGTTGTGGTTTTAGTGTGATTTTGAGCAATAGAGGTTAAAACTGTGCGATTGAATGAATGTAGTCCCATTTTCTCATAAAAACATGTTTTTAGTTATTAATGTGTTTAAAAGAAAAAGTTGCACCCCTCACCAGGGCGTCAGAAACAATTCCAACCTTAAGCATTCCTTAAAAAGAATTCTTACAAAGAATTATGGACATACTGATTTTTTCTTTCTAAGGAAAAAATGTCCCCTTGTGGGATTCCCCTCACCTGGGAAAATTTCCCCTCACCTGGGCCCAAAAGAAATTTTTGATAGAATTTATTGCTCTATATGTTATCCTTTATTTTCGTTTGTATTTCCTCCTTATTATGCATCGTTTTACCCAAGATAAGTGAGACTTGAAGAGGTACTTAAAATTCACGTATCTATAGTACCCCATGATAAACCATGTTTGGTGTTTTTTTTTTTTTTTTTTTTTTTTTTAGAAAAGTTTCTTAACGTATTGTCAAACAGTTCGTGGTAACGAACAGTAGTAAGGAGCGACCCGGCTCAATAGTAAACGAAACTCTAAAAAACGGAATTTTGATACTAAAAGTTACATCAAAAGAATCAGAATTTTATGCTTATTTTAAATATATAGGTTTCATCAAACTTAGTCTTTGTCATCAAAAGTTACGAGACTCAGAAAATTTGCCTTATTTTGGAAAAAAGAATCTTAACGAAAATCACACCATCACATTCAGCGTATCAGAGAACTCTACTGTAAAAGTTTCAAGCTCCTATCTACAAAAATGTGGAACTTCGTATTTTTTGCCAGAAGACCGCTGACGGGTGCGTGTTTATTTTTTATTTTTTTTCCAGGGGTCATCATATCGATCGAATGGTCCTAGAATGTCGCAAGAGGGCTCCTTCTGACGGAAATGAAAAGTTCTAGTGCCCTTTTTAAGTGACCAAAAAATTGGAGGGCACCTAGGCCCCCTCCCTCACTCATGTTTTCCCAAAGTCAACGGATCAAAATTTGGAGATAGCCATTTTTTTCACCATAGTCGAAAATCATAATAACTATGTCTTTGCGATGACTTACTGCCCCACAGTCCCCAGGGGAGGGGCTACAAGTTACAAACTTTGACCAGTGTTTACATACAGTAATGGTTATTGGGAAGTGTACAGACGTTTTTCAGGGGGATTATTTTGGTTGGGAGGGGTTGAGGGTAGGGGGCTATGTGGGAGGATCTTCCCTTGGAGGAATATGTCATGGGGGAAGAGAAATTCAATAAAGGGGGCGCTGGATTTTCTAGCATTTTTATAAAAAAAAAATGAAAAAATAAATATGAAAAAGTTTTTTCAACTGAAGGTAAGGAGCAGCATTAAAACTTAAAACGAACAGAGATTATAACGCATATGAGGGGTTATTCTCTCCCTAAATTCCTCGCTCTTTACGCTTAAGTATTTTTTGTAATTTCAAGTATTTATTTTACGGCCTTTCTGATTCAGGGGTCATTTTTAAAGAGTTGGTACAAAATTTAAGCTTTATTGTAAAGAGTGAGGTATGGACGAGGGGACAAATCCCGTCATATACATAATAAAAATATAAGAATATAAAAGTTTGTCAGGTAAGTTAATTCTATAATTCTATAATACGTATATTTTTTACTAATAAAAACGTTCGTTAAAAATTAAAAGATCTAGTTGCCTTTTCAAGTAACAAAAAATTGGAGAGCAGCTAGGCCTCCTCCCCCACCCCTTTTTTCTCAAAATCGTCTGATCAAAACTAAGAGAAAGCCATTTAGCTAAAAAAAGAAATTAATATGCAAACTTCATTTTAATAATTTATGTGCGGATAGCCAAAATCAAACATGCATTAATTCAAAAAGGTTCAGAAATTAAATTAAAAAAAACTTGTTTTTTTAACTGAAAGTAAGGAGCGATATTAAAACTTAAAACGAACAGAAATTACTCCGTGTATGAAAGGGGCTGTTCCCTTCTCAACGCCCCGCTCTTTATGCTAAAGTTTTTTTTACTGTTTAATTATAATTAAGTATATTATAATCAATTATAATAAAGTATAATTGAGAGAAATTATCAAACTTTAGCATAAAGAGCGGGGTGTTGAGAAGGGAACATCCCCTTTCATATACGGAGTAATTTCTGTTCGTTTTAAGTTTTAAAGTCACAAGTTTTTTTTTTTAAATCGCTCAATAGACCCAAATTAGTAGAGTCACTAGTTGCTACATACACGGTGTGTCCCCAAATTGTTTTGGGCAGGCAGAGTAGGGCAATTCTTTAAAAAAGCTCGACTTTATTTCAGATAATATGAAAAAAACTTCGTTTTCTTAAAGAGTTAAAGAGGCTGCGTCCCAAAGTCGAACCTTAAAACGTACAGGAATTAGAAGAGGCAGTTGGGGGGCTGCCGCCCCCCAAACCCCCAGCTTTTAAAGACTCTTTTGTACAATTTTTTTTTGTGGGGGGACTTCATTGTTACTAATTACTAGTTTCGGCGCAATGGTTCTCCTGTCCTCTTGTGTTTAACATTTTTCGAAGTTATTCCATTATTCATACATTTCAATTTTTTGTTAATTAAAAGAGGGCCTTTCCAAAGCCAAGAGCGGGGGGTTAGCAAAAAAACAAAAAACCTGTACAAAAGAGTCTTTAAATGCTGGGGGTTTGGGGGGCGGCAGCCCCCCAACTGCCTCTTCTAATTCCTGTACGTTTTAAGGTTCGACTTTGGGACGCAGCCTCTTTAACTCTTTAAGAAAACGAAGTTTTTTTCATATTATTTTTGTACGTTTTTCTACAATCCATGGTGGATGTAGTTTAATAATTCCTGTACTCCTCGTAGAGGAATTAGGAGAGGAAGTTGGGTGGCTGCCGCCCCCCAACCCCCCCGCTTTTAAATCATTGTATACAATAGAAAAAAAATAGATAGAATGACCGAAATGTTTCTTTTGCTCATAAGAAGCTAACATTCTGTTATCTCTCAAATGATAAGCAGTCCGGGTGTTAATAAAATTATACACTTTTATTTTGATCGCTACGTCCAAAAGCCTATAATAAAGAATTTATTCTAAAAATGCCTTCTCATATAGGAAACATCTTTAGGTAATTATAGTAAATTATATATTATTTATCTTATTTAGCAACTATTTATATAAAATAAGTAAATATCCACGTTTCATTAATCGAGAAATTAGACTATTAGGACTATAAGAAGACTATTAGGAGAGGCAAACCCCCGCTTTTAAAGACTCTTTTGTACAGGTTTAATTTTTTTTCATATTAATTCTGTACGTTTTTCTACAATCCATGGTGGATGTAATTTAATAATTCCTGTACTCCTCGTACAGGAATTAGGAGAGGAACCCCCCCCCCCCCCCGCTTTTAAATCATTGTATAAAATAGAAAAAAAATAGATAGAATGACCGAAATGTTTCTTTTGCTCATAAGAAGCTAATATTCTGTTATCTCTCAAATGATAAGCTGTCCAGGTGTTATCAAAATTTTTTTGATGTTGTGAAAAAAAACCGCCCGTAAGGGACTTGAACCCTTGACCCGAGGATTAAGAGTCCCACGCTCTACCGACTGAGCTAAACACTTGCATGTGTGTAAATATAACTTCTAAATAACTATTAAAAGTTTCAAATTAACATGGGCTCTTATGGAGAGAAATCCGTTAATTAAGTAGCTAATGCGTGGTTTCTGAAAAACAGGGAAGGAGTTATCAGATCGAGCTGAAATTTAGCGGATAAGCTCCTGAGCCGTAGGGAACCTTAACTTGTGAATTTCAGCCTGATCGGACAACGTTAAAAGGGGGGGGGGGGGTTGGAGGGTCGAAACTTTCGGGGGGTTAAGATTTTCCTACGAAACTTTCCAGGAAAATTACTCGGAGAATTCCGCATCGAATGAGTCTTCGTACACCCAGATCTGATGTCGGATGTGACCTGTAGGCGTCTAGGAAAAAAAAGTAAATGAATTTTAAGTGGCTATGCGTGGTTTCTGGAAAACAGGGAAGGAGTTATCGGATCGAGCTGAAATTTCGCGGATAAGCTCCTGGGCTCTAGGGGACCTTAACTTGTGAATTTCAGCCCGATCGGACAACGTTAAAGGGGGGCTGGGGTTGACGAGTCGAAACTTTCGGCCAGATTTTCCCATGAAGGAAAAGTTGGAGGGGAATGAAATTTTGCAGGTTTCTTAGTTGGAGCTTGGGATACGAAATGCATCCCTCCCCATCCCTCTGCGACCACTGGAACCGAAATCATTTGAGAGATAACCTGAACTAATATGAAATTAATGTTGTTATGACTCAGAGAATACATTCAATGCAAATGCCATCATTTTTCACAGAAAAACACAGAAGGAGAAAAAGAC
>NW_027066196.1:0-19349 GCF_032884065.1 Artemia franciscana
AGATATTAGACAATTTTATGATTGCACATGGTAAAGAATGTGATTAAAGGCTCTTTTCCTTTTCAAAAGTTTTAGTTTTCGAGGGTAATAGCTACGTATGTTGAAAAAATGAAGACATTAGACTATTTTATGATTGCACATGGTAAAGAATGTGATTAAAGGCTCTTTTCCTATTTCAAAAGTTTTATTTTTCGAGGGTAATAGCTACGTATGTTGAAAAAATGAAGATATTAGACAATTTTATGATTGCACATGGTAAAGAAAGTGATTAAAGGCTCTTTTCCTATTTCAAAAGTTTTAGTTTTCGAGGGTAATAGCTACGTATGTTGAAAAAATGAAGATATTAGACTATTTTATTATTGCACATGGTAAAGAATGTGATTGAAGGCTCTTTTCCTATTTCAAAAGTTTTAGTTTTCGAGGGTAATAGCTACGCATGTAGAAAAAATGAAGACATTAGACTATTTCATGATTGCAAATGGTAAAGAATGTGATTAAAGGCTCTTTTCCTATTTCAAAAGTTTTAGTTTTCGAGGGTAATAGCTACGTATGTTGAAAAAATTAAGATATTAGACTATTTTATGATTGCAAATGGTAAAGAATGTGAATAAAGGCTCTTTTCCTATTTGAAAAGTTTTAGTTTTCGAGGGTAATAGCTAGGTCTGTGGAAAAAATGAAGATATTAGACTATTTTATGATTGTACATGGTAAAGAATGTGATTGAAGGCTCTTTTCCTATTTCAAAAGTTTTAGTTTTCGAGGGTAATAGCTACGTATGTTGAAAAAATGAAGATATTAGACTATTTTATGATTGCACATGGTAAAGAATGTGCTTAAAGGCTCTTTTCCTATGTCAAAAGTTTTAGTTTTCGACGGTAATAGCTACGTATGTTGAAAAAATGAAGATATTAGACTATTTTATGATTGCACATGGTAAAGAATGTGCTTAAAGGCTCTTTTCCTATGTCAAAAGTTTTAGTTTTCGAGGGTAATAGCTACGTATATTGAAAAAATGAAGATTTTAGACTATTTTATGATTGCAAATGGTAAAGAATATGATTAAAGGCTCTTTTCCTATTTCAAAAGTTTTAGTTTTCGAGGGTAAGAGCTACGTATGTTGAAAAATGAAAATACTAGACAATTTTATGATTGCACAAGGTAAAGAATGTGATTAAAGGCTCTTTTCCTATTTCAAAAGTTTTAGTTTTCGAGGGTAATAGCTACGTATGTTGAAAAAATGAAGATATTAGACAATTTTATGATTGCACATGGTAAAGAATGTGATTAAAGGCTATTTTCCTATTTCAAAAGTTTTAGTTTTCGAGGGTAAGAGCTACGTATGTTGAAAAAATGAAAATATTAGACAATTTTATGATTGCACAAGGTAAAGAATGTGATTAAAGGCTCTTTTCCTTTTCAAAAGTTTTAGTTTTCGAGGGTAATAGCTACGTATGTTGAAAAAATGAAGACATTAGACTATTTTATGATTGCACATGGTAAAGAATGTGATTAAAGGCTCTTTTCCTATTTCAAAAGTTTTATTTTTCGAGGGTAATAGCTACGTATGTTGAAAAAATGAAGATATTAGACAATTTTATGATTGCACATGGTAAAGAATGTGATTAAAGGCTCTTTTCCTATTTCAAAAGTTTTAGTTTTCGAGGGTAATAGCTACGTATGTTGAAAAAATGAAGATATTAGACTATTTTATTATTGCACATGGTAAAGAATGTGATTGAAGGCTCTTTTCCTATTTCAAAAGTTTTAGTTTTCGAGGGTAATAGCTACGCATGTTGAAAAAATGAAGATATTAGACTATTTCATGATTGCAAATGGTAAAGAATGTGATTAAAGGCTCTTTTCCTATTTCAAAAGTTTTAGTTTTCGAGGGTAATAGCTACGTATGTTGAAAAAATTAAGATATTAGACTATTTTATGATTGCAAATGGTAAAGAATGTAAATAAAGGCTCTTTTCCTATTTGAAAAGTTTTACTTTTCGAGGGTAATAGCTATGTCTGTGGAAAAAATGAAGATATTAGACAATTTTATGATTGCAAATGGTAAAGAATGTGATTAAAGGCTCTTTTCCTATGTCAAAAGTTTTAGTTTTTGAGGGTAATCGCTACGTATGTTGAAAAAATGAAGATATTAGATTATTTTATGATTGCAAATGGTAAAGAATGTGATTAAAGGCTCTTTTCCTATTTCAAAAGTTTTAGTTTTCGAGGGTAATAGCTACCTATATTGAAAAAATGAAGATATTAGACTATTTTATGATTGCAAATGGTAAAGAATGTGATTAAAGGCTCTTATCCTATTTCAAAAGTTTTAGTTTTCGGGGGTAAGAGCTACATATGTTGAAAAAATGAAGATATTAGACTATTTTATGATTGCAAATGGTAAAGAATGTGATTAAAGGCTCTTTTCCTACTTCAAAAGTTTTAGTTTTCGAGGGTAATAGCTAGGTCTGTGGAAAAAATGAAGATATTAGACTATTTTATGATTGTACATGGTAAAGAATGTGATTGAAGGCTCTTTTCCTATTTCAAAAGTTTTAGTTTTCGAGGGTAATAGCTACGTATGTTGAAAAAATGAAGATATTAGACTATTTCATGATTGCACATGGTAAAGAATGTGATTAAAGGCTCTTTTCCTATGTCAAAAGTTTTAGTTTTCGAGGGTAATAGCTACGTATGTTGGAAAAATGAAGATATTATACTATTTTATGATTGCATATGGTAAAGAATGTGCTTAAAGGCTCTTTTCCTATGTCAAAAGTTTTAGTTTTCGAGGTTAATAGCCACGTATGTTGAAAAAATGAAGATTTTAGACTATTTTATGATTGCAAATGGTAAAGAATGTGATTAAAGGCTCTTTTCCTATTTCAAAAGTTTTAGTTTTCGAGGGTAAGAGCTACGTATGTTGAAAAATGAAGATATTAGACAATTTTATGATTGCACATGGTAAAGAATGTGATTAAAGGCTCTTTTCCTATTTCAAAGTTTTAGTTTTCGAGGGTAATAGCTACGTATGTTGAAAAAATGAAGATATTAGACAATTTTATGATTGCACATGGTAAAGAATGTGATTAAAGGCTCTTTTCCTATTTCAAAAGTTTTAGTTTTCGAGGGTAAGAGCTACGTATGTTGAAAAAATGAAGATATTAGACAATTTTATGATTGCACATGGTAAAGAATGTGATTAAAGGCTCTTTTCCTTTTCAAAAGTTTTAGTTTTCGAGGGTAATAGCTACGTATGTTGAAAAAATGAAGATATTAAACTATTTTATGATTGCACATGGTAAAGAATGTGATTAAAGGCTCTTTTCCTATTTCAAAAGTTTTAGTTTTCGAGGGTAATAGCTAGGTCTGTGAAAAAAATGAAGATATTAGACTATTTTATGATTGCACATGGTAAAGAATCTGATTAAAGGCTCTTTTCCTATTTCAAAAGTTTTATTTTTCGAGGGTAATAGCTACGTATGTTGAAAAAATGAAGATATTAGACTATTTCATGATTGCAAATGGTAAAGAATGTGATTAAAGGCTCTTTTCCTATTTGAAAAGTTTTAGTTTTCGAGGGTAATAGCTACGTATGTTGAAAAAATGAAGATATTAGACTATTTTATGATTGCAAATGGTAAAGAATGTGATTAAAGGCTCTTTTCCTATTTCACAAGTTTTAGTTTTCGAGGGTAATAGCTATGTCTGTGGAAAAAATGAAGATATTAGACAATTTTATGATTGCAAATGGTAAAGAATGTGATTAAAGGCTCTTTTCCTATGTCAAAACTTTTAGTTTTCGGGGGTAATAGCTACGTCTGTGGAAAAAAATGAAGATATTAGACTATTTTATGATTGCAAATGGTAAAGAAGGTGATTAAAGGCTCTTTTCCTATTTCAAAAGTTTTAGTTTTCGAGGGTAATAGCTAGGTCTGTGGAAAAAATGAAGATATTAGACTATTTTATGATTGTACATGGTAAAGAATGTGATTGAAGGCTCTTTTCCTATTTCAAAAGTTTTAGTTTTCGAGGGTAATAGCTACGTATGTTGAAAAAATGAAGATATTAGACTATTTCATGATTGCACATGGTAAAGAATGTGATTAAAGGCTCTTTTCCTATGTCAAAAGTTTTAGTTTTCGAGGGTAATAACTACGTATGTTGGAAAAATGAAGATATTATACTATTTTATGATTGCACATGGTAAAGAATGTGCTTAAAGGCTCTTTTCCTATGTCAAAAGTTTTAGTTTTCGAGGGTAGTAGCTACGTATGTTGAAAAAATGAAGATTTTAGACTATTTTATGATTGCAAATGGTAAAAAATGTGATTAAAGGCTCTTTTCCTATTTCAAAAGTTTTAGTTTTCGAGGGTAAGAGCTACGTATGTTGAAAAATGAAGATATTAGACAATTTTATGATTGCACATGGTAAAGAATATGATTAAAGGCTCTTTTCCTATTTCAAAAGTTTTAGTTTTCGACGGTAAGAGCTACGTATATTGAAAAAATGAAGACATTACACAATTTAATGATTGCACACGGTAAAGAATGTGATTAAAGGCTCTTTTCCTTTTCAAAAGTATTAGTTTTCGAGGGTAATAGCTACGTATGTTGAAAAAATGAAGATATTAGACTATTTTATGATTGCAAATGGTAAAGAATGTGATTAAAGGCTCTTTTCCTATTTCAAAAGTTTTAGTTTTCGAGGGTAATAGCTATGTCTGTTGAAAAAATGAAGATATTAGACTATTTTATGATTGCACATGGTAAAGAATGTGATTAAAGGCTCTTTTCCTCTTTCAAAAGTTTTAGTTTTCGAGGGTAATAGCTACGTATGTTGAAAAAATGAAGATATTAGACTATTTTATGATTGCAAATGGTAAAGAATGTGATTAAAGGCTCTTTTCCTATTTCAAAAGTTTTAGTTTTCGAGGGTAATAGCTTTGTCTGTGGAAAAATGAAGATATTAGACAATTTTATGATTGCACATGGTAAAGAATGTGATTAAAGGCTCTTTTCCTATGTCAAAAGTTTTAGTTTTCGAGGGTAATAGCTTTGTCTGTGGAAAAAATGAAGATATTAGACAATTTTATGATTGCACATGGTAAAGAATGTGATTAAAGGCTCTTTTCCTATTTCAAAAGTTTTAGTTTTCGAGGGTAATAGCTACGTATGTTGAAAAAATGAAGATATTAGACTATTTCATGATTGCACATGGTAAAGAATGTGATTAAAGGCTCTTTTCCTATGTCAAAAGTTTTAGTTTTCGAGGGTAATAGCTACGTATGTTGGAAAAATGAAGATATTATACTATTTTATGATTGCACATGGTAAAGAATGTGCTTAAAGGCTCTTTTCCTATGTCAAAAGTTTTAGTTTTCGAGGGTAATAGCTACGTATATTGAAAAAATGAAGATTTTAGACTATTTTATGATTGCAAATGGTAAAGAATGTGATTAAAGGCTCTTTTCCTATTTCAAAACTTTTAGTTTTCGAGGGTAAGAGCTACGTATGTTGAAAAAATGAAGATATTAGACAATTTTATGATTGCGTATGGTTAAGAATGTGATTAAAGGCTCTTTTCCTATTTCAAAAGTTTTAGTTTTCGAGGGGTAATAGCTACGTATGTTGAAAAAATGAAGATATTGGACAATTTTATGATTGCATATGGTAAAGAATGTGATTAAAGGCTCTTTTCCTATTTCAAAAGTTTTAGTTTTCGAGGGTAATAGCTACGTATGTTGAAAAAATGAAGATTTTAGACTATTTTATGATTGCAAATGGTAAAGAATGTGATTAAAGGCTTTTTTCCTATTTCAAAAGTTTTAGTTTTCGAGGGTAAGAGCTACATATGTTGAAAAATGAAAATACTAGACAATTTTATGATTGCACATGGTAAAGAATGTGATTAAAGGCTCTTTTCCTATTTCAAAAGTTTTAGTTTTCGAGGGTAATAGCTACGTATGTTGAAAAAATGAAGATATTAGACAATTTTATGATTGCACATGGTAAAGAATGTGATTAAAGGCTCTTTTCCTATTTCAAAAGTTTTAATTCTCGAGGGTAATAGCTACGTATGTTGAAAAAATGAAGATATTAGACAATTTTATGATTGCACATGGTAAAGAATGTGATTGAAGGCTCTTTTCCTATTTCAAAAGTTTTAGTTTTCGAGGGAATAGCTACGTATGTTGAAAAAATGAAGATATTAGACTATTTCATGATTGCAAATGGTAAAGAATGTGATTAAAGGCTCTTTTCCTATTTCAAAAGTTTTAGTTTTCGAGGGTAATAGCTACGTATGTTGAAAAAATGAAGATATTAGACTATTTTATGATTGCAAATGGTAAAGAATGTGATTAAAGGCTCTTTTCCTCTTTGAAAAGTTTTACTTTTCGAGGGTAATAGCTATGTCTGTTGAAAAAATGAAGATATTAGACTATTTTATGATTGCACATGGTAAAGAATGTGCTTAAAGGCTCTTTTCCTATGTCAAAAGTTTTAGTTTTCGACGGTAATAGCTACGTATGTTGAAAAAATGAAGATATTAGACTATTTTATAATTGCACATGGTAAAGAATGTGCTTAAAGGCTCTTTTCCTATGTCAAAAGTTTTAGTTTTCGAGGGTAATAGCTACGTATGTTGAAAAAATGAAGATTTTAGACTATTTTATGATTGCAAATGGTAAAGAATATGATTAAAGGCTCTTTTCCTATTTCAAAAGTTTTAGTTTTCGAGGGTAAGAGCTACGTATGTTGAAAAATGAAAATACTAGACAATTTTATGATTGCACATGGTAAAGAATGTGATTAAAGGCTCTTTTCCTATTTCAAAAGTTTTAGTTTTCGAGGGTAATAGCTACGTATGTTGAAAAAATGAAGATATTAGACAATTTTATGATTGCACATGGTAAAGAATGTGATTAAAGGCTCTTTTCCTATTTCAAAAGTTTTAGTTTTCGAGGGTAAGAGCTACGTATGTTGAAAAAATGAAGATATTAGACAATTTTATGATTGCACATGGTAAAGAATGTGATTAAAGGCTCTTTTCCTTTTCAAAAGTTTTAGTTTTCGAGGGTAATAGCTACGTATGTTGAAAAAATGAAGACATTAGACTATTTTATGATTGCACATGGTAAAGAATGTGATTAAAGGCTCTTTTCCTATTTCAAAAGTTTTATTTTTCGAGGGTAATAGCTACGTATGTTGAAAAAATGAAGATATTAGACAATTTTATGATTGCACATGGTAAAGAAAGTGATTAAAGGCTCTTTTCCTATTTCAAAAGTTTTAGTTTTCGAGGGTAATAGCTACGTATGTTGAAAAAATGAAGATATTAGACTATTTTATTATTGCACATGGTAAAGAATGTGATTGAAGGCTCTTTTCCTATTTCAAAAGTTTTAGTTTTCGAGGGTAATAGCTACGCATGTAGAAAAAATGAAGACATTAGACTATTTCATGATTGCAAATGGTAAAGAATGTGATTAAAGGCTCTTTTCCTATTTCAAAAGTTTTAGTTTTCGAGGGTAATAGCTACGTATGTTGAAAAAATTAAGATATTAGACTATTTTATGATTGCAAATGGTAAAGAATGTGAATAAAGGCTCTTTTCCTATTTGAAAAGTTTTAGTTTTCGAGGGTAATAGCTAGGTCTGTGGAAAAAATGAAGATATTAGACTATTTTATGATTGTACATGGTAAAGAATGTGATTGAAGGCTCTTTTCCTATTTCAAAAGTTTTAGTTTTCGAGGGTAATAGCTACGTATGTTGAAAAAATGAAGATATTAGACTATTTTATGATTGCACATGGTAAAGAATGTGCTTAAAGGCTCTTTTCCTATGTCAAAAGTTTTAGTTTTCGACGGTAATAGCTACGTATGTTGAAAAAATGAAGATATTAGACTATTTTATGATTGCACATGGTAAAGAATGTGCTTAAAGGCTCTTTTCCTATGTCAAAAATTTTTGTTTTCGAGGGTAATAGCTACGTATGTTGAAAAAATGAAGATTTTAGACTATTTTATGATTGCAAATGGTAAAGAATATGATTAAAGGCTCTTTTCCTATTTCAAAAGTTTTAGTTTTCGAGGGTAAGAGCTACGTATGTTGAAAAATGAAAATACTAGACAATTTTATGATTGCACAAGGTAAAGAATGTGATTAAAGGCTCTTTTCCTATTTCAAAAGTTTTAGTTTTCGAGGGTAATAGCTACGTATGTTGAAAAAATGAAGATATTAGACAATTTTATGATTGCACATGGTAAAGAATGTGATTAAAGGCTATTTTCCTATTTCAAAAGTTTTAGTTTTCGAGGGTAAGAGCTACGTATGTTGAAAAAATGAAAATATTAGACAATTTTATGATTGCACATGGTAAAGAATGTGATTAAAGGCTCTTTTCCTTTTCAAAAGTTTTAGTTTTCGAGGGTAATAGCTACGTATGTTGAAAAAATGAAGACATTAGACTATTTTATGATTGCACATGGTAAAGAATGTGATTAAAGGCTCTTTTCCTATTTCAAAAGTTTTATTTTTCGAGGGTAATAGCTACGTATGTTGAAAAAATGAAGATATTAGACAATTTTATGATTGCACATGGTAAAGAATGTGATTAAAGGCTCTTTTCCTATTTCAAAAGTTTTAGTTTTCGAGGGTAATAGCTACGTATGTTGAAAAAATGAAGATATTAGACTATTTTATTATTGCACATGGTAAAGAATGTGATTGAAGGCTCTTTTCCTATTTCAAAAGTTTTAGTTTTCGAGGGTAATAGCTACGCATGTTGAAAAAATGAAGATATTAGACTATTTCATGATTGCAAATGGTAAAGAATGTGATTAAAGGCTCTTTTCCTATTTCAAAAGTTTTAGTTTTCGAGGGTAATAGCTACGTATGTTGAAAAAATTAAGATATTAGACTATTTTATGATTGCAAATGGTAAAGAATGTAAATAAAGGCTCTTTTCCTATTTGAAAAGTTTTACTTTTCGAGGTTAATAGCTATGTCTGTGGAAAAAATGAAGATATTAGACAATTTTATGATTGCAAATGGTAAAGAATGTGATTAAAGGCTCTTTTCCTATGTCAAAAGTTTTAGTTTTCGAGGGTAATCGCTACGTATGTTGAAAAAATGAAGATATTAGATTATTTTATGATTGCAAATGGTAAAGAATGTGATTAAAGGCTCTTTTCCTATTTCAAAAGTTTTAGTTTTCGAGGGTAATAGCTACCTATATTGAAAAAATGAAGATATTAGACTATTTTATGATTGCAAATGGTAAAGAATGTGATTAAAGGCTCTTATCCTATTTCAAAAGTTTTAGTTTTCGGGGGTAAGAGCTACATATGTTGAAAAAATGAAGATATTAGACTATTTTATGATTGCAAATGGTAAAGAATGTGATTAAAGGCTCTTTTCCTACTTCAAAAGTTTTAGTTTTCGAGGGTAATAGCTAGGTCTGTGGAAAAAATGAAGATATTAGACTATTTTATGATTGTACATGGTAAAGAATGTGATTGAAGGCTCTTTTCCTATTTCAAAAGTTTTAGTTTTCGAGGGTAATAGCTACGTATGTTGAAAAAATGAAGATATTAGACTATTTCATGATTGCACATGGTAAAGAATGTGATTAAAGGCTCTTTTCCTATGTCAAAAGTTTTAGTTTTCGAGGGTAATAGCTACGTATGTTGGAAAAATGAAGATATTATACTATTTTATGATTGCATATGGTAAAGAATGTGCTTAAAGGCTCTTTTCCTATGTCAAAAGTTTTAGTTTTCGAGGTTAATAGCCACGTATGTTGAAAAAATGAAGATTTTAGACTATTTTATGATTGCAAATGGTAAAGAATGTGATTAAAGGCTCTTTTCCTATTTCAAAAGTTTTAGTTTTCGAGGGTAAGAGCTACGTATGTTGAAAAATGAAGATATTAGACAATTTTATGATTGCACATGGTAAAGAATGTGATTAAAGGCTCTTTTCCTATTTCAAAAGTTTTAGTTTTCGAGGGTAATAGCTACGTATGTTGAAAAAATGAAGATATTAGACAATTTTATGATTGCACATGGTAAAGAATGTGATTAAAGGCTCTTTTCCTATTTCAAAATTTTTAGTTTTCGAGGGTAAGAGCTACGTATGTTGAAAAAATGAAGATATTAGACAATTTTATGATTGCACATGGTAAAGAATGTGATTAAAGGCTCTTTTCCTTTTCAAAAGTTTTAGTTTTCGAGGGTAATAGCTACGTATGTTGAAAAAATGAAGATATTAGACTATTTTATGATTGCACATGGTAAAGAATGTGCATTAAAGGCTCTTTTCCCATTTCAAAAGTTTTAGTTTTCGAGGGTAATAGCTAGGTCTGTGAAAAAAATGAAGATATTAGACTATTTTATGATTGCACATGGTAAAGAATGTGATTAAAGGCTCTTTTCCTATTTCAAAAGTTTTATTTTTCGAGGGTAATAGCTACGTATGTTGAAAAAATGAAGATATTAGACTATTTCATGATTGCAAATGGTAAAGAATGTGATTAGAGGCTCTTTTCCTATTTGAAAAGTTTTAGTTTTCGAGGGTAATAGCTACGTATGTTGAAAAAATGAAGATATTAGACTATTTTATGATTGCAAATGGTAAAGAATGTGATTAAAGGCTCTTTTCCTATTTTAAAAGTTTTAATTTTCGAGGTTAATAGCTATGTCTGTGGAAAAAATGAAGATATTAGACAATTTTATGATTGCAAATGGTAAAGAATGTGATTAAAGGCTCTTTTCCTATGTCAAAACTTTTAGTTTTCGGGGGTAATAGCTACGTCTGTGGAAAAAATGAAGATATTAGACTATTTTATGATTGCATATGGTAAAGAATGTGATTAAAGGCTCTTTTCCTATTTCAAAAGTTTTAGTTTTCGGGGTTAAAAGCTACGTCTGTGGAAAAAATGAAGATATTAGACTATTTTATGATTGCAAATGGTAAAGAAGGTGATTAAAGGCTCTTTTCCTATTTCAAAAGTTTTAGTTTTCGAGGGTAATAGCTAGGTCTGTGGAAAAAATGAAGATATTAGACTATTTTATGATTGTACATGGTAAAGAATGTGATTGAAGGCTCTTTTCCTATTTCAAAAGTTTTAGTTTTCGAGGGTAATAGCTACGTATGTTGAAAAAATGAAGATATTAGACTATTTCATGATTGCACATGGTAAAGAATGTGATTAAAGGCTCTTTTCCTATGTCAAAAGTTTTAGTTTTCGAGGGTAATAACTACGTATGTTGGAAAAATGAAGATATTATACTATTTTATGATTGCACATGGTAAAGAATGTGCTTAAAGGCTCTTTTCCTATGTCAAAAGTTTTAGTTTTCGAGGGTAGTAGCTACGTATGTTGAAAAAATGAAGATTTTAGACTATTTTATGATTGCAAATGGTAAAAAATGTGATTAAAGGCTCTTTTCCTATTTCAAAAGTTTTAGTTTTCGAGGGTAAGAGCTACGTATGTTGAAAAATGAAGATATTAGACAATTTTATGATTGCACATGGTAAAGAATGTGATTAAAGGCTCTTTTCCTATTTCAAAAGTTTTAGTTTTCGACGGTAAGAGCTACGTATATTGAAAAAATGAAGACATTACACAATTTAATGATTGCACACGGTAAAGAATGTGATTAAAGGCTCTTTTCCTTTTCAAAAGTATTAGTTTTCGAGGGTAATAGCTACGTATGTTGCTAAAATGAAGATATTAGACTATTTTATGATTGCAAATGGTAAAGAATGTGATTAAAGGCTCTTTTCCTATTTCAAAAGTTTTAGTTTTCGAGGGTAATAGCTATGTCTGTTGAAAAAATGAAGATATTAGACTATTTTATGATTGCACATGGTAAAGAATGTGATTAAAGGCTCTTTTCCTCTTTCAAAAGTTTTAGTTTTCGAGGGTAATAGCTACGTATGTTGAAAAAATGAAGATATTAGACTATTTTATGATTGCAAATGGTAAAGAATGTGATTAAAGGCTCTTTTCCTATTTCAAAAGTTTTAGTTTTCGAGGGTAATAGCTTTGTCTGTGGAAAAATGAAGATATTAGACAATTTTATGATTGCACATGGTAAAGAATGTGATTAAAGGCTCTTTTCCTATGTCAAAAGTTTTAGTTTTCGAGGGTAATAGCTTTGTCCTGTGGAAAAAATGAAGATATTAGACAATTTTATGATTGCACATGGTAAAGAATGTGATTAAAGGCTCTTTTCCTATTTCAAAAGTTTTAGTTTTCGAGGGTAATAGCTACGTATGTTGAAAAAATGAAGATATTAGACTATTTCATGATTGCACATGGTAAAGAATGTGATTAAAGGCTCTTTTCCTATGTCAAAAGTTTTAGTTTTCGAGGGTAATAGCTACGTATGTTGGAAAAATGAAGATATTATACTATTTTATGATTGCACATGGTAAAGAATGTGCTTAAAGGCTCTTTTCCTATGTCAAAAGTTTTAGTTTTCGAGGGTAATAGCTACGTATATTGAAAAAATGAAGATTTTAGACTATTTTATGATTGCAAATGGTAAAGAATGTGATTAAAGGCTCTTTTCCTATTTCAAAACTTTTAGTTTTCGAGGGTAAGAGCTACGTATGTTGAAAAAATGAAGATATTAGACAATTTTATGATTGCGTATGGTTAAGAATGTGATTAAAGGCTCTTTTCCTATTTCAAAAGTTTTAGTTTTCGAGGGTAATAGCTACGTATGTTGAAAAAATGAAGATATTGGACAATTTTATGATTGCATATGGTAAAGAATGTGATTAAAGGCTCTTTTCCTATTTCAAAAGTTTTAGTTTTCGAGGGTAATAGCTACGTATGTTGAAAAAATGAAGATTTTAGACTATTTTATGATTGCAAATGGTAAAGAATGTGATTAAAGGCTTTTTTCCTATTTCAAAAGTTTTAGTTTTCGAGGGTAAGAGCTACATATGTTGAAAAATGAAAATACTAGACAATTTTATGATTGCACATGGTAAAGAATGTGATTAAAGGCTCTTTTCCTATTTCAAAAGTTTTAGTTTTCGAGGGTAATAGCTACGTATGTTGAAAAAATGAAGATATTAGACAATTTTATGATTGCACATGGTAAAGAATGTGATTAAAGGCTCTTTTCCTATTTCAAAAGTTTTAATTCTCGAGGGTAATAGCTACGTATGTTGAAAAAATGAAGATATTAGACAATTTTATGATTGCACATGGTAAAGAATGTGATTGAAGGCTCTTTTCCTATTTCAAAAGTTTTAGTTTTCGAGGGAATAGCTACGTATGTTGAAAAAATGAAGATATTAGACTATTTCATGATTGCAAATGGTAAAGAATGTGATTAAAGGCTCTTTTCCTATTTCAAAAGTTTTAGTTTTCGAGGGTAATAGCTACGCATGTTGAAAAAATGAAGATATTAGACTATTTTATGATTGCAAATGGTAAAGAATGTGATTAAAGGCTCTTTTCCTCTTTGAAAAGTTTTACTTTTCGAGGGTAATAGCTATGTCTGTTGAAAAAATGAAGATATTAGACTATTTTATGATTGCACATGGTAAAGAATGTGCTTAAAGGCTCTTTTCCTATGTCAAAAGTTTTAGTTTTCGACGGTAATAGCTACGTATGTTGAAAAAATGAAGATATTAGACTATTTTATAATTGCACATGGTAAAGAATGTGCTTAAAGGCTCTTTTCCTATGTCAAAAGTTTTAGTTTTCGAGGGTAATAGCTACGTATGTTGAAAAAATGAAGATTTTAGACTATTTTATGATTGCAAATGGTAAAGAATATGATTAAAGGCTCTTTTCCTATTTCAAAAGTTTTAGTTTTCGAGGGTAAGAGCTACGTATGTTGAAAAATGAAAATACTAGACAATTTTATGATTGCACATGGTAAAGAATGTGATTAAAGGCTCTTTTCCTATTTCAAAAGTTTTAGTTTTCGAGGGTAATAGCTACGTATGTTGAAAAAATGAAGATATTAGACAATTTTATGATTGCACATGGTAAAGAATGTGATTAAAGGCTCTTTTCCTATTTCAAAAGTTTTAGTTTTCGAGGGTAAGAGCTACGTATGTTGAAAAAATGAAGATATTAGACAATTTTATGATTGCACATGGTAAAGAATGTGATTAAAGGCTCTTTTCCTTTTCAAAAGTTTTAGTTTTCGAGGGTAATAGCTACGTATGTTGAAAAAATGAAGACATTAGACTATTTTATGATTGCACATGGTAAAGAATGTGATTAAAGGCTCTTTTCCTATTTCAAAAGTTTTATTTTTCGAGGGTAATAGCTACGTATGTTGAAAAAATGAAGATATTAGACAATTTTATGATTGCACATGGTAAAGAAAGTGATTAAAGGCTCTTTTCCTATTTCAAAAGTTTTAGTTTTCGAGGGTAATAGCTACGTATGTTGAAAAAATGAAGATATTAGACTATTTTATTATTGCACATGGTAAAGAATGTGATTGAAGGCTCTTTTCCTATTTCAAAAGTTTTAGTTTTCGAGGGTAATAGCTACGCATGTAGAAAAAATGAAGACATTAGACTATTTCATGATTGCAAATGGTAAAGAATGTGATTAAAGGCTCTTTTCCTATTTCAAAAGTTTTAGTTTTCGAGGGTAATAGCTACGTATGTTGAAAAAATTAAGATATTAGACTATTTTATGATTGCAAATGGTAAAGAATGTGAATAAAGGCTCTTTTCCTATTTGAAAAGTTTTAGTTTTCGAGGGTAATAGCTAGGTCTGTGGAAAAAAATGAAGATATTAGACTATTTTATGATTGTACATGGTAAAGAATGTGATTGAAGGCTCTTTTCCTATTTCAAAAGTTTTAGTTTTCGAGGGTAATAGCTACGTATGTTGAAGAAATGAAGATATTCGACTATTTTATGATTGCACATGGTAAAGAATGTGCTTAAAGGCTCTTTTCCTATGTAAAAAGTTTTAGTTTTCGACGGTAATAGCTACGTATGTTGAAAAAAATGAAGATATTAGACAATTTTATGATTGCACATGGTAAAGAATGTGCTTAAAGGCTCTTTTCCTATGTCAAAAATTTTTGTTTTCGAGGGTAATAGCTACGTATGTTGAAAAAATGAAGATTTTAGACTATTTTATGATTGCAAATGGTAAAGAATATGATTAAAGGGTAATAGCTACGTATGTTGAAAAAATGAAGATATTAGACTATTTTATTATAAAATAATAATAAATAATAATAATAAATATATTGGAAAAACCCGTCACAATTGAACAAAAGACGGATAAAAAACAAAAGAGAAGAAAACGCACATACAAAACACAACGAAACTTCTTGAAATGAAAATAATCACGAAGGAACTATAATACAACTATGTAAGAATGGCGGTCCACTGGTGGTTACTCGCTTCTACTCTATCACGGTACTTTTCAAGACACGCTTCCACCGCAGTAAATGGGTCAGGTACTGAATACCGCCTCGTTAGGTAAGAATTACTTGTTCTTAATGGCATCTCAAGTAGGAACTTGAGGTACCTGAAGAATATTCTTCTTATAGTTACTTTATTCGAATTTGTAAGTAACTTCCAGAACGGCGAAACGTAAAGAACATGGGGTAAGGCAACAGCAACAAATATTTGTGCACGCAGCGACCTATTTAGATTACGCTTGGAGGAAACCGAAGCTCCATAAGCTGACCTGATCTTCTTCTCGATGTGCTTTACAAGCAGTGCTCGTGTATGCTGAAGAGTTTCACCGATCGGCAGACCCAGGTATACAATTGACTTAGAGGGCATGACCACCTGTGACCCTAGTTGGATTTCGGGTTGAGAGGCATTCCAGTTAAATAACAGTACTTCACATTTTGTCACATTAAAACTCAACCCAATTTCATCATACTCCATCTCCAAAATTTTAAAGTTAGATTCCAAAGAAGACAAAATTCTTGAAAAGTTTAGAAGGTCATCTGCAAACCCAACTAGGGACACGTCAATGCCTTTAAAAATACAGCAAGGGGCCACTTTTGACTGGGCCGTCGATATGCTGTTGTTGAACAGATCAGGTGATGATACGGCTCCCTGTTTTATACCTTTCTTCACCACAGCAAACCTACGACTTAATTTACCTGACAGTTTAATACGGACCTTGAGCCTACTATACATGTCGTTCAAGGGTTTGACAATAGCACGGTCAACTCCGGACTTTCTCAGCTCAACCATATTCTGAGAATGGATACCCGAATCAAAAGCCCGCTGTACATCATATTCACCTATAGCTAGGCTTTCTTTCGAAATGTGGGCATCCAGTAGAACATTTGCAGCTACATGCAAGGCATGGGCACATCCTAAGCCAGCTTGGAATCCAAACTGGTGGGGAGGCACTTTACAACTAGCTTTAATGTCCGAAATTATGAGCTTTTCAAATAGCTTGCAAAACACAGATGATACAGTAATGGGTCTGTATGACGATGGTTCATGAGCAGGTTTACCCTTTTTCAAAACTGGAGTGATCACACCTAAACAGAAAATGTCCGGTACAATACCATGTGTTAGTATAATTTGGTAAGCTATTGCTAAATGCTCCGATAGAACTGGACCACCATTCAGTAGGTGTAGAGCACAGATTTGGTCGGCACCGGCGGATAATTTCTTCTTTAATTTTTGACAAAGGTGGGTTATTTTCGCACTAGAAATCACGAGGTAATTATGCTCTTTCGTCATAAGCTGATCGAGCTCTTCGCTAAACTTTTTATTTTTCACTTCATCTGGTGGGGAGAATTCAGCAGCAAAATAATCTACCCATATTTCCTCATCTATATCACTAGCATTTTGTCCCGTACTTTCTACAGGCCTGGCACGGAGCTTCCAGACCAAATTAGGGTTTTCAATGATTTTTGAAACTGTTTCCCGTTTGAGGCTACTACGATGTTTTCGTAGCTCTTTCGCGAACCGCCGTTTTGTATAAACCCGCAATTCATTGACTACCCCGCTTTTTGGCCGGTCGCACTCGTGCCAAACCCCCAGCCAGAACTTGGCAGCTGCTCTTGCCTTCACAAGCTCACTGTTAGAGGCCCATCCTTTCACTCGCGACCCACGTCGGACGCTACGTAATGGGACAGCAACCCTTTCAGCTACTCTCAAGGAGTGGCAAATTTCGTAGAAATACGTGTTCAGTTGCAGGCGTATCTCGCTTTCCGTTAGGTCACAATCCCACTGTAGGAGGTGGAAAGGCACTTTAATTTTCTTCAAAATTTGTTCACAATTGAGTTGGAACTGCTCACGGACTACTTTTTTCCAATCACGTGCTGGCTCAGGCTTGGTTTTTGGAGCACACTGGGGACTGACGGCTGGTATTGCAAAAGAGAGAGGTAAATGATCCGAATAGGCACCGTCAGATCCAACCGAGACTGACTCTAGGTCCAGTTTGTAAGTTACTACATGATCAAGATTTGAGACGGTTTTTTGCGGTACTGATATAGGAATAGCACTTATCCTTCTTAGCAACTTTAAATCCGCTTGGTAAGGCGTTCAGCAATAGTACAGCCCGAGGGCAGGAATGATCGTCGAGATTGCAGTTAAAGTCACCAAGAATTATAACAGGGCATGATTTCTGGACTAAACTGAGGAGGCACTTTCCGAGCTTCTGGCATGCTTTTGCAAACTTCTTTTCTGAAGCGATGTCATTGTAATTGGTTGGTAAATAAACATTTACGAAAAACACGCCATGCATTTTGGCAGCTTGGAACCATTCATTCTGCTCGACACACACGGGGGGCCCCGAGTTAGAGCGCGTGATTATGGCTAGGCCACCAGAGGGACGACCCCGAGTCCCAGATCTTCGCGCAGGTTGAACGAGGTAATGCATATCCGAGGAAAACTTTAGAAGGTTTACACTATCATCGGTCAGAAAGTGTTCCTGTATGCAAATACAGTTATATTCTTTAGAAAGGTCAGTTAGAAGGGGGATTCTGTCCAACACTTTACCGTTCATATTCCAGCAGAATATTCGATTTTCCATTTACGTGCTAGTGTTAGGCTGGGCTTTGTTAAAGGGACAAGCAGCATGGTAGCAAGAGTGTCTACTAGAGCCGCAGTTTAGGCATTTTTGCGGATTACTACATGGGTTGTCCTTACTAGAGCTGTGACCATCGCCACCGCAGCGCGAACACCTTTCTGGTTGCGAACAGTCAGCTGCTAAATGACCAACAGCATGGCACTTGAAACACCTCCTCGGTAGAAAGCGGAACTCTTCAATCCTGAACAGTTCTAAACAAATCTTCAGCGGGTTCGCGATAGCGTTTTCAAGTGTTTGTCGACTTGCATAGAATAACTTGAACGCTCTCGTAGATCCGCATTGCGCCACTTTGTCGCAACCAGCAATTTGACAGAGTTCACTCTCGCTAACTGATGAGGGTACTCTTTTCATGATACCGACAAACTGGGGAACTTTGACTTTAGTGGTTATGTTCTTCCTTTTCATTGCTTCTGCAAGTTGGGTAGCGGCATCTCGAGACTGGACAAGAATCTTCCATTCATCGTTGCTACGTTTCAGAGTAAGAGAGTCGGAGCTTACGTCGCTAGGGCAAACCTTTGCAAAGAAGTCTTTCCGGGATTGTGGGGACGTTAACTCAGGCGGCATATCGTTTGCTTTCACAACCACCGAGTAAAGTGGCTTTGATGGCGGATTCGCTGCTGAACGGGGAGTGGGTGAGCCCTGGGAAATAGCGTCGCTTATGGTAGTACATTGCTGCGATACCCCGGCGAGCTGCTGAGCACACTGTTCAGATGCAAGTTTGATCTTATCCGCGATAGCCCCTAATCCGGCATCAAACTTTCGACACATCTCGTTTACTTTTATTCTCACGCAGGCACTGACTTCATCAGGGCAGGTGGGCACTTCCTGCGGATCAAAAATTACGAAAGTAGGCAAGGGCTTTTTCTCTTTAGCGCAAAGGGCTAGGATTTTCGCCATTTCCATCACGTTATCAGAATCGTTTGCCGTTTTCCGATAGACGTAATCATAACCAATCTCATTGGCAAGCGTTATAAGTTTCTCCTTCGCACTAAGAATTTCAGCATGATCAAAGAACTCCACAGCTCGCTTAACAATGCTTTCAATTTTGTTCCCCGCTTGCATGGATCGCGTGAGAAAGTTCAGTACAGCATTGCGTACGAGAGTCCCCATCGCTTACGTCACAGCATTCAACGCAATTTTCGGATAGCGTACACAAGTATAAGGGAAGCGTCGGGACCTGCTCACCTATTCCCCGCAATTTAAGGGTAACTAAATACCAGCAGGTACGTACGGCTCTTGCGGCAGGCACCCGCCCCTCTTCTGCTTACAACC